>NW_025335408.1:9130861-9212906 GCF_004798865.1 Varanus komodoensis | reverse complement strand
TTCTTACATTCATACCATCCTGCATGAGCCTCTTAAAATGAGACTGCATAAATACAGCTACATGTGGCAAGAAAATTGATTCCATGGTTGGATAATTTAGAATAGATTATAGTAAACGAGTAAAGTTTTTAGTAGCTATATTTGCAACAATAGTGTGTACTTTCATTTGAAGGCTCTCTAGTTATGTGAGGCCATTGTGATGACTCCATGCAACCATAATCAAAGCTAAGCAATGTAGGTATTTCATAATACAAACAAAAAATCAAAATGCCAAAATATATTGATTTCTAAATGATAAGTAACAGCAAGCATATGCATGACTCACACTGTGAGATTATTGATTTTAGTTAATTTCCAGCTGTTTCTTTTAAAAAGATCTGGTAACATTTAACAGTAGATAGAGATTTATAATAAAAGTCAAGATTTGCAACCAGACAGTTTAAATGTTTCACTCCAAACAATTACGAATTCATAATAGAGATTTCCTACCTCATTGTTGCCTTCCAACATTATTTGCCAAACATGGTAAAAATATACACCCCATGATGTAACATACAGCATGATTTTATGCTGTAAATTCAAGTGATAATCAACATTATGTGAATTCATTGTCACATTTTACATATAGCTATGCCTTCTTCAGAAATACATTGTGGAAGATTATTCCATTTCTATCATAAAAAGTCTGAGAAACTGTTTAATTGGACATGTTCTCTCTCCAGTACAGTTCACCTAGCCATTTTGTTGTTTTCATGGATTATGTATTTGCAGATATTACAAAGCATGGCCTTTGTGATGTTTTGAAATAGGCATAACATTTTGTAAGAACATAACCATTTCAGTTTCTACAAATAAATTATATCCATTCTCTTGCATTCTGCTATTATTGCAAACTTTCATTTTCATAGTTGAAAGAAGAAGAAGGTACAACATTAATTACCGGATCAAGGAGCTTGGCACGCTTATCCCAAAGTCTAATGATCCGTGAGTTCATCTGTCATTTCTGTCATTGTTTATACAGTTTAAATATAAAGAAAAGGGCAAAGGATACTATAGGTTTACAAGTTCTCAGGGTTAACCGAAGCAGTTTGGTTTATAACATTTTTCTTCTGGCAGACAACTAGAGTGGGGATGAAATGCCTCTTTCAGCTTGAAGAATTAATTGAGTTTTGGGAATTTGCTCAGGGGCAATATTCTAGCGGTAAGTAAGCCGAAGGTGTGGGGCCAAAGGGCATGGGAGCAAAACCACAAAAGGTTCCAGCTGATTAGTTTATATATCAGGAACTGAGGAACTAAATTTAATATCAGGAACTAAGCTTTAGGAGAAGTGTGACAACCTTTTAGGTTGGGGAAAAATATCATCAGAGCCAGAAAAGATCCAAAGTATGGGTAGTTTGGAAAATGGTAGGGCCACAGGAAGGAAGGGTGGGTACCTAAGCAACACCAGAAGACTAGATTGGAACCTCAAGAGGGCCAAATGAGGCCCCTGGACCTGAGTGTAGAGGGGAGCCCTCCAGCTCCCATATGTTACAGTCTGCTTGGATAGAGTCATCTGATTCTGAGGAAGAGTTGGAAAGCTGAGTTGGGCAGATGACTTTGCACTCTCAATGTTACTTGGTGAAGATTCTCAGGACAAACATGGGAAACCATCCCACTTGGAAAAGAGGGAAAAACACCTCCTGGGCTGCAGGAGGTGACTGATTGAGAGGACATTCCTTGACCCTGTCAGGGGACAACAGGCAAATTGAGTGGACCGGTTATGAAAGGTCCAACATTCTTGCAATCTAGCCCCCAAGTAACTGGAAATAAAAACTTTTCTGAAAGGGTGGGAAGGAGAAGAAGTTTCAGTTTGGATTCATCTCTTTATATAGGTAGATGCTTCTCTCCAACATCAAGAATAATTCTACTTTGATTTATATATTTTTGTAACCTGTTAACTTTGGGGAAAAAAGACAGTGTACTTTTCAAGTTTTATCTGAGTGCTGGAGAGGAAAACAAAAAAGAGGGGAGGAGAGACCCCTCAGTGTCCTCATTCTGATCAACCGAGGTGCTACTCAACATGTAAACAACCCACACGTTCACGAGCAATAAAACTAAAGTTCTTTATTGCTACTTGTCTACAAGATTTACAACTCTACAGATAAACTCTTCTGTTGAGGTCTTTGGAATGCAGATGTTAATCCTCTAATGGTGTCTCTCCCCGAATCCACGTGGGACTAGCCCTCCTGGTCACGCCTTTCTTCCCTCTGGCGTAACAAGACCTGCCTTTGCTCGTATCTTCTCAGAATTCTATGATTGGTTGCTAGAGAAAAGTCTATTACGCCCCCTGCGTCTCCTGTGTCATGTTCAGGAAGTTCAGCGTCAGTAGGAAGAGGGACAGCCCGCTCTGACTCCTTCTGAGTAGAACTCGTAGTGTCTTTTCTCTGGCTTTGATGTGGGCTCGGGTGTTTGCTCAATGGACAGGGAGTCAGTGGGAGGTGCAGCTATCTGCTCAGCCACCCCCAGGCTAGGTTGCGGGGTTGGCTTTTGGATACAGGGTCCTAAGCACAAGACCTCCTCGTGAGGTGCTGTCTCTGTAGGGGCTTCAGGCACGACATCAACAGCCTATTGTCTGTGTGTTTGTACTTGTTTGGCATTTGGTGAATCCATATCCCCACTCAATTCATTATCTGCATGATAAGATATGTTACATGTGGTAGGTGAGGGGTAGAGACCATGCATGGCAATGCCATTTAGAACAGTATTTCCTTGGTCAGAGAGATGAGTGCTGTAACTCTAGGTTATCCAGTACTGTTCTGGTCACTCAATTATAAGAACAAGTAACATAATATAATGAAAAATGGCCTCAGGATAGTGCCAACATGACCATACTATCAATCGATCAGTCAATCAATCAAATGTATTGCAGTCAGTGGAGGAAAAATATGTAAAATATACAGGACATCAGGATCTCAAAGCAAATAGATCCAAATTATAGCATAAAACAATCCTGTAGCATTCCTGTAACCATAGATTGGCCCCTGCACCCAATCCTCCCCAGTTCAGGCAGCAGATTGTGTTGTTGGGACTTTTCTCTTGTTTGCATGTCTACAGACAGAAATGTAGCTACTATTGAGCCACCAGGGGGGATTTTATCTTCCATAGGACATTAAATATAAAATTGAGCTGACCTTCTTGGTAGTTTGGTCAGTATAGGGCCCATTGTATGCTGCCTTAATCCAGCACAGAAATTACATAACAGAAGGTATGTTCTATGCATTTTGCTTCCTGATTAAGGGAAAAAACATATCCTTGAAGAAAGGGGATTGCCTGCAGAACTGTTCCAAAGGATTTGGGATTGAAGAACATTAAATCTGGAGATAGCCGTCCATTATAGTACCGATACCTGAAATAATCAGAGATCCTTCAACACTATTTTTATGAATCCTTGGAAGCAGATAAAACTTAACAGCACAGGTTCTTTAGGGGTGGTGCTGAGAAAGCTTTTCTGTATAAGGTTTTATTGGGCACTTGTCATTCCTCACTAACAGTTGAATGGGAACTTCAGAAGCCATAATCTTCTAGTTTCCTTCCTGTGTTTTCCAATTATTTTTGTGCAGGTTTGTTGTTTCTTTGGGGGCTGGGTTGGCAGAGAAAACATAGGCTCTTTTGGAATTGTGGAACAAAGCAACATTCTCCAACAGTGTAGTTGCCCAATGCTACTTGTTCCACTGTGCCACAGCACCCCTTAACAGTTGGATGCTGAAAGTACAGAAAGACAAGAAAAGGGGGGAAATGGTAGAGACTCAATCTTAATCCTGAACAGAATTCAGGATTCTGAATTCAGAAGCAGATGTGGTAGATTTAAAGTCCTCTCTAGAAAACCTGGTAATAGTGATATCAGGCATGTTTCAGTTGTTACTGTTGTCATTTTAATATTTCTCAGTGGGATCAGGTGTTACAGAGTCCTATTTATGTTTTCTTGATTTGTTTTGTATAATAATTGGCCCGCTTTTGGATTGGATCCTTGGCATTGCTAGACCAGTAAAAATAAATAGCCAAATGCTCAGCAGATAGAAAAACAATATTATTTGCAGTTCCAGTGCACATTATAACCTGAGTTTTCATGACACAGTAGCAAGGCATTATTCCTGAGCAGCTTGAGAGCAAGCCAGCACATTAGTCTTGGAAAGCTGACATCTCCAGATGCAACAAAGCATCAGTGCAAAAAGCTGTAGTGAGAAACCAAGGGGAAGCTGGCTGGGGTGGAGTGGTGAGTCCAAGTCTGGACAGGAACACTAACTCAATGGCAAAGCACATGGGTTGCATCATGCAGGGGTCCCAGGTTTGATTCCTGGTGTCTGCAGGAAGGGCGACTACCTGGGACCCACCAATCAGTGCCAATAATTCTGGGCTAGACAGACCAATGTTTTGACTCAGTATGGGAATGGCTCACCTGCACCATTTTAAAGTAATTTCCACAGGCATGTACTCAACAATTTCAGCACAAGTTTTTAAACCAGATCTGTGATGTATGTGTGCATCCCATTCTGTGCATTTCCACATCTCTGCACAACTTTAGGACTGAGACTGACAGCTGGGACTGAACAAGAGAACAATACATTTTGGTCTCCTGCAAGGGGTGTTGGCAAAGCTTTGCTGTGAAGAGTATGGTTTTAAAGCCTAAAGCAGCATTAGGGTTGTCTGCCTATGCTTTCATCTGTGGAGTTCTAATGCTACTCAGCAGAGCCTAAATAGTATGCTGCTACATACACAAACATTATGCCTTTTATTTACTCCTCCTGCCTGATACTTTGGATGGAATATCTGTTGACACTTAAGCCCTTTCCCCACACTCCAAGAACTAAGAAATGCTTGATTAAATTATGGATTTATATAACAACACAAAACTGTGTGCGACTAACGTAAGTACAAGCTTGGCATAACAAGCGATTCTGAATGAACTCAGCAGTGAGAAACTTGATACAATCATAGACCCTTCTAAGAACGGCCCCTTCTGCAACTCAGCTTCTTCTTCTGTAGCAGCTGAGGATGAGTGAATTGGCATACTGTTAGTACAACAGCTGATGCTGTCTCCAGAACTGGTATCACTTCCTGCAATAGAAGAATCATCAATCCGTTTTGAAGATGATTTTGCCCATTGGTTTTGATAAGCCTGAAAAATCTTGGAACATGGCACATAAAATATACCATGTTTCTCTTGCTTGCTGTTCAGATCTTGCTGAACTAAGTATGGACCAATCTGCAGTACTAGGATTCAGTGGTTGTGGTGGAAGACATCAAAATCCTGTTGAACCAGGTCAATAGAAAGGTGACATGGCCTAATGAGGGCCAGAATGGGACATAACTGAGTTTACTGTAGTTCAGATTCAAATCTCCAGAACTATTGACTTAAACCCACTGGGCAAATCAGATATCTTCAGCCACTAGCAAGCTATTTTCTACCTTGTTTTGCCAGTCTCCTTGTCATTGGCAATGTCCTAAAGATCTGCATATCTGTGTACAGAATGGCATATATATCTGTGGCCCTTTGGTTGGAGTCCAGGTGAATCTTTCTGGGGCTTTCTTAACTTTATATAGCTGCTTCTTTCCTTATGCCACCATTTTGAATATATAACCCAGGTCAGAACAAAACATTTTCCTTCCTGAGATGCCTTCCCACATTCCATATATACACACACACACACACACACACACACACACACACACGGGGAGAGAGAGAGAGAGAGAGAGAGAGAACTGGACTGGCACTTGAATTTTATTTCAGTGCTGCTGAGGAGAAAGTATCCTCAACTGCACCTAAGAGCAGAAGGCTAGTTTGGTAGGGACATGGGAAAGGCTACCTGGATTTCTTAAAATCGCCTTCCGAAACCTTGCTGCTGCTTCATAGCATCTTTTGCCAGAGGTGGGTGCACCACTCTGCTGAATGGTAGGGCTGGCCCTATGTCCATATCCAAACATTATTTGATGTACTTTTGTAATTCTGATGTGGTGCAATGGTTGACATATCCCATTGAAGCTCCTGGGAATTGTTTTTGTGAGGATGTTCAGTGCATACTGAGAAGAAATTTGTCATAGTTTGCATTATCATACAGGTTTTGTAGTATGGCAGGTAACAGTTACTAGACTATGTTTTCTGTATATCGTCCTCAGTGACAATCAAATTTAGGTGAGAAATGTTGCTCAAATAAGAATAAAAGCATCCTCATTTGAAATGATCTTCAAAAATTTAGGCTTAAATTCTCAGTAATGTATGCTTCCTACAAGTTCATTAATGCAAAAATACTGCCCATAGATTTTAATCTTAGAGTTAATAATAAAAGCAATTTTCACTAAAAATATAAAAACTTTAATGGCAGAATCATGATATTGCATTTAGCTCTCCCACAAAAAAAGTCATTTTATTACTTTCTTTTGACACTTATTTTCATTCTGGGATTAATTTTACTATATAAGGGCTTCTTAACTATTCTATTAAAATTTCCATTCAGAAGCAATAATATCTAAGAGTGAATAATGGCCATGTAAATCATTATTTCATATTAATGTAAAAGATTTTGTACGTTCTTATGAATTTTGCTGACGTGCACAATTGTGAAAAGGTTATCTCTACTTTTTTCAGTGATATGCGCTGGAACAAAGGAACTATTTTAAAAGCATCAGTGGAGTATATCAAGTGGTTACAAAAAGAACAACAAAGAGCCAGAGAATTAGAACACAGACAGAAGAAATTAGAGCAGGCTAACAGGCGACTTTTGCTTCGAATTCAGGTTTGTATGTAAAAGAATGTACCCATTCAGAACCAAGCCCTTTTCCCTTTTTGTTATACTTTCCCACTGCTTTGTGAACCTTATCTAGCAGTATTTTTGTTTTCATCCTAAATAGTTCATGCAGTAACAGAACAGTGTTACAAAATCCATAAGTGTATCAGTTTTAGGGGTCTTATTTTGCTGGGCTGTCTGTCGCGAGCAACACATTCAATCAGAAAATAAAAAAGAATATGAAAAAGAGTACAGGCTTCACCTACTGTGTATGTTGTTCCTAGATTCAGCCACAGTGGAAGAAAAACAAGAATTTACTTGTTTGTTTAAAATACTATCTGAACATTCAAGAGTCCGGTATACTGTTTCACAGTTTTAAAATGTCCATGACATTGTTTTACCTTGGCGAACCTTATGCCACATTAAATTAAGTCACACATCATCTTTCTGTGGCTTTCTATAGCAGAGAGCACATGATTTGCAACATATTTAATTGGGTAAGGAATCTGGTCTGCTTCTAGATAGCAGGTCTGAATTTTGGTAGATAATTAGTGAGTAGAAATGCTGGCAGGATTTTCTCATCACTTTTAAGTATTTAAAGCAAGGCACAGTGCTTCCAAAGTTAAGCCCTTTGGGGTAGACTCACTTCTTTGTATCAACGTGTAGGACTGGACTTTAATTAGGTGCTTAACAGTACAAGCTTATACATGTTTATGCAGAAGTGAGTCTCCCAATGAGTTCAACAGGACTTATAGGCTTGTACTGTTAGAATTCTCATTACAATAAGAGTGCTTAAGACAATACAACAATATAAACAGATGCTCGTCATATGTAAGCATGGTACCCCTTGCAATGACAAATTGGTCTGTATTTAAAGACTCTCAACTCCAAGATGCTGTTTTACTCTTTGAAAGATGTCCTTGATATTGACTGCATTAAAACATGACAATAAATTGTATTTCACATTATGCAAATAACCCTTGGAGTTGCATAATCCCCACTTTCTGCTTCTGGTATGGCTGCAAAGAGATCACTTGAGTTGGTTTCCATTTTCAATTAATCACAGTTGAGTAGTTTTTCTGTAAACCTTAGTTCAGAAACAGAGGTTTGAAGCTGGCTTGGTTTAGTAAGCCATAGCTAAAACTATCCACAGTTTGTATCGATTTGGACATAACATTGAACTGTGGTTAATTGAAAAGCAGAAGAAAAGCTTCCAGCTTCTTCCTTGCAGTTCTGCCAGACAAGGAGAGAGGAGGGGAGAAAGCTGGCCCAGGCCCAGTCTCATTCACATTAAGTATAAATCATCATAATCATAAACCGTCATTATTCAAAAAGCATAGTTTATTATTATATTTTAATGCAGTCAGCATGTTGCTTGGAAAATAGCAAAACTATGTGTCAACAGTATCAGAGATAGACATAATGCAATTATATAATCATCATACTGTCAAAACAGATGTCAAAATTATATCAGATTTAGGTTTCAGTTTAATATAGGTTGGGATGAGTGGATTTTTCAAACTTGATCTCACTGATATTCTCACTGTTTCATAGTCAATGGTGTGGGGTTTTTTTGGTTCAGCAATGGTGTGGGGTTTGTTTTTTAGCCACACAAATTCATACTTGTGTGCACATTTTATGCATTCAAAGATTAAAGTGAGCCATGCACATTTTAGGAATATATGCAGATATCTTCGCACATATTTTTTCCAAATATGTGCATGTTAACAAACACATTTAGTTTGTTTTGTGGAACATATCAAAGCATAGAAATTATGGATTTCTCACTGCAAATTGAATTTGTGTCCATGTTGTTTAAGAAAGGGTGGACAGGGGAAATCTGTTTAAAGAAAAAGCAGTGGAGTGAACTTCTGAACCAGCACTAATTATAGGTCTATATTTAAAAAAATATTCTTTTCTCAATCTACAGGAACTAGAAATACAAGCACGAGCCCATGGCCTCCCTCTTATGTCTTCAGTTGGCACTGTAGACTTAGCATCCCATGTCATGAAGCAACCTGCATATCCAGAAGAAAATTCAATAGACTATTCTCGACATCTTGCAGTGGTCCAGGAACAACACTCTGACCTTGGTGATACAACTGCAGCCTTTTCTGATCCACTCTCCCACTTTACAGATCTATCTTTTAGTGCAGCTTTAAAAGAACAAAGGTTAGATGAAATATTACTGGATGATACAATATCACCTTTTGGGACAGATCCACTTTTATCTTCAGCATCTCCTGCTGTTTCCAAAGGTAGCAGCCAAAGAAGCAGTTTTAGTTCAGATGATGGAGACGATGTATAACCTGGAAAAAGTACCTAGTTCTAATATGGTGTTGTTGTTGTTGTGGTTGTTTTCACTTCAGTGGTGCTTTATTTATCCTGCTCTTCAATTCAACAACAAAAAGACAATCATCAACCAAACTCATTTTGGAATTTGTGGTTTAGGTGGCAGTGATCATCAAAGAAAAAAGAGCAATAGAATAAGAAATATGCCTTTGCTTGGAAGTGATCAGAAGTGATCATACCCACATTTCACAGCTGAGTTTTACATGGATTCTATTTTGCTAGGAATGCTAAAGATGCTTTTCTTTTAAGCCTTACTCCAGTGTTCCACTGTTTCCAAATATGTAACTGGAGCTGTACAGTATGTTTTCCATTTCAAGGTACCTGAAAGTACTGAGATGAGATGCTAGAACCACAAGTAGTGCAGGCAGAGTGCACTGTTCTGTTGGCCAGGCAAATTCTGAACACCAGGTTCCTACCACTTAAGCCACATCTGCCCTGTCCAAAGACTCCAAGTTACCTATCAATGATAGAGGTTGATGTGCCCACCAGATTGTATTTGGACTACCCTAGCTCTCTAAGCTAGGCCTTACACCCAGAAGAATCTAGTTCAAGCACTGATGTTTCCAACACCAGGTTAAAATACATCTTGGGTGGGGGGTGGGGTATGTTGAATTCCAGAACAAATGAGGAAGTTCAGATCATGTACTTATTGGGCGGGAGCCAGAAGAGATTCCCAATTTCACTGGCTGTGAAGTGGGATTTGGGAGGAAAAGCATGAAACTTACCATGATCACTAGTTGGCTGCTTTTTCCTTTCCTTGCTCTGGAACAACACTGTACCATTTTTTGAGATGACTTGTGTTTTTAATGGAGACTTTTTAATTGCTGTTCCCCTAAAACCACGTCTGTGTGAATTATTCCAGGAGCATTATGGGGGAAATGTTGGAGGCCTCACACACCACTAGCCTGATAGGGTCAGTGCCGCAAAACCCAGCAGTCATGGAAAAATGAAAGAGAGGAACAAGAAAATAAGAGAAGAGATCCTGTCTCACCATAGAAACTTTTCCCAGTTTGAACAGAACTTCACTGTTGGCTCAGCCTGATACTTCATGATTTTGCAAGAATAGTCTAACAAGGAGGGACAGCATTATTAGAAATAGAAAACTAGAAAAGTTGTATTCCAGGCATGTGGCTGGAAAGTATGTGGTTTGTTCCTTAGGACAGCAATGTTTTTTGAAGTGAAACTGAAAAGATAAAAACTTGTTTTTTTCAGTCAGTTCAGTTGTAATCCGTTACACTGAAATTCCAATAATTTTAGTAGAGAGTCTTGTGGCATCTTGAAGACTATTAACTTTATTTGGTACAAGCTTTTATGGACTATTACAGTTCACAAATGGGTCGAGTTGGGGAATTGTAAACAGTGATGTCATATTTTAGTGTTATCAGTATGAAAGAGTTAGATATAGTTTTGGAAGGAAACAAGATCAGAAGAAAGCATGAATGAGTGATAGATAAATGCACTTGTGTAAATGTGTTATGTTTTATACACATTTAAATGGTGAGAAACCCAGAAGATTTAGTGCAGAACCCCTTATCCTTCGCAGTGGGTATAGTAATCTTGCATGCAGTAAAATAACCTTCTTTTACAAGCATAATAATTTCACCCAGGTAAAATATAAGAAGTGAGGCTTGTTATCCGTGCTGTTACATACTACCCTCCAACTATTTTGAGTGGTACATGCAGTAGTGCAGGTAGGTTGGCAACTCTGGGGCAACATCTGTAATGGTAGAATTTGTGCTTCAGTGACCCTGACTTAGTATTAAACAGCTGCTAATTGGAGAGCTTGCCCTTATATTACATGATATGGATGGTTCCAGAAAGGAATAGGTTGCTGCACACACAATTCCTAGATGCTCCTTAAATTATATTTTAAGTTATTACTCATTCTTCTATCTTGTTTTGGACCTAGAAATATTGCCAAGTCCAAAGCCTTGCAACCCAGGCCCAATACCAAAAGGACTGCCTGGAGAGCAGCAAGCAAAGAGGGCAGTAGAAGCAAATTCTATTTTATTCCTGAGATCATGATGGTACTGTGATTTAATGAATTTACAATGCAAAATTGCACATGCCCCAAGGATTATTTTTTTAAATGGGATTGGAAAACAGTGTTGTTATTTTAACATACTAGAAATACTAGCAGTAAAGCATGGAGTGGAAGACAAGAAATGTTAATACACTGTTTCACTGAAGTAAGGCACCTGAGGTCAGTTGAGGTGATTCTTATGCAGGTTTATTTAAAAGGTATTTAAAAGATATTTAAAAGGGTTTATACCTCCCAGCATTTCCCAGAGCACTGAGAGTTGTGGGCCCCTTTTCTGTCTGAACATGCACAGGATTGTACTCATGGCAGTATAAAGGAAGGTATGTGGCACCTACCGCATTATGTCCAGGGTCTTAAATTTATCTAGCTGCATCATTGCATGCACTGTCTTGTTACCTTGACAACATTTCATGCTATACCTATAATAAAGGATTGCACAGGATTAAGTATGTATAATTCCACTGTATATGACAATAACTTCCTTTTGATATCGCATTAATCTGGATTAATCTCCAAAAGATGAAGTTGATTGACCTTTGACTCACAATGGATTATTCAGGCAATGCCATATGGTGGTAATAAACCTCTAATGGACTTTTCTTAAAACATATAGATTGATGAAGTTGTAGAAAGTTAGCAGTAAGAAAGTATGGGTTACTTACAACATTTGTGCTGCTAGTGTGACCCTAGAAAGTATTGTGGATTCTTGATGTTAGAATAATTCTGTATCAAATATTGTAATATATCAGGAAATAAGCTAGCACTCACCTTCCATAATTTTGTTCTCAGAAAACTTAAGTGGTGTTTCAAAAGTGGAAAGAAAACTCTCTAGATAGTTTTAAAGTGGCCTTTCACAGAAAACTATTGAATTATGTTTAAGTTACCACCGGACAAGGTCTTAATGGAGATAAGGAAATTAAATATGAATAGGCAACACAATTTTCTCGTTCAGGTTTTGTGCAGTTGCTTGGCTCTTACTTTGGATCATCTTGAAATACCTTGCCTCTCTTGAAAAGATTTTGCAATATAGTCTCATCAAGGTTTTAAAAGTTTGTTGCATTTTTAAAAAATGTATTATGAAACAATAGCAAGCTATGCCACCAACTGCTGGATTTTACACTAACCTCTTGGACAAGCAGTAACCCATGTGGGCATACTCATAATGTGTACTGATTTTAAAAATAATTGCTGTGCAAATTGTGTTATGTGTCTGCATAGTGCTTTTGGCTTCAGAACTTGTGCCTTTGTTATTTCACCAACACTCAACACCTAGCAAAAGTAAGCCTTGGGAGATCTCATATTGAACTCTTTAGAGAAATGTGATGGTGCTTTCTGACCTAATTCATGCAATGTTTCCCTAAGTGGCAAAGGAGGACTGACCA
This sequence comes from Varanus komodoensis, assembly GCF_004798865.1. NCBI lineage: Eukaryota > Metazoa > Chordata > Lepidosauria > Squamata > Varanidae > Varanus > Varanus komodoensis. The sequence goes on along the minus strand of NW_025335408.1, from coordinate 9,200,370 downwards.
GACTGATATCTAGTATATGCTAGATATGTAGGATATGTGTCCAAAAGGCTTCCAGTACAGGTTTAATAATGTCTAATTGATATGTGCACTTCATATGGTGGAGATCCCAGGAACTTACCACTGGAATATTCACTGAAGCAAGGGATCTGGATTTTTCCTTCCCTTTTCTAGCAAGAGAAAGACTCATCTTTTTCCTCTGGTATACATGAACTAGTAAACTCATCACTATGCAAAAGAAGAGGAATTGAAATATTGCTGTCTTGTTTAATTTATGAAATAGATATTGAAACTAATTGGACCAAAAAATGACGAAACCCTAAAGTATTTTAAGGCCTGCAATGGAGATATGAAGTGCTAAAATATGTGAAAATATTAAAAAAGAGAAGAACACTGTTGCTTTATAGTATAAAGGACTGAGAATAATTCACTCACTTAATCTTAATAAGAACATTGTTATTATAATACATTTGACTGTTATAGGTTGTATATAAAAATGGAGAATATAAAATTATTGTAATTTTAAATTATGCTAAGTCTTTTAGATCAGTTAAGACATTTACATTGCTATTATGAGGCTGTAGAGTCATTTTTATAGTAATTGCTATTTTTTACTGTTAATACAATCACTTGTTTTCTAAGTAACTGTATGGAGCAGAATATGTTTTATTACATACTTTTAAGCAATCTTTATTAAAATAATTTTCATATGGGCTGGCATTTATGTTTATCTCAGGTATACAATTAGGTCTTTATAAGACCAGCATTAAATTGCTTTGTTCAGAATGACACTATGTATCACATCCAACCAAACAATATAATATCGCAATATAATAAGCACATCCGAGGGGATACCTAGCAGAGATGAAGCGAAAAAACCGCTATGCACTGAAACTATTATAAAACATTATAATCCAGTAGTGTCCCATTATATATTTAATACCATCTCCTCCTTTTTGTTTATTCCTGCTGCTAAGTCTTTGATTTATAAGAAACACTTACAGAAGTTGAAAATAGCTAGCAGGCAGATTATATCTGTTAATTCGTGAAGAAGTTCTACAAACCGCTTTTTATGTACTCGATGTTCCCTAGACAATCTAAATTATACAGAATATTGTACTTTAGGATGTAAAACATTTTAAAAGTTTGATAATTAGGCAACAATTTGGCATTCAGAAGTTATCCATGTTTAATTAATTTAAGTAAGAATTTGAGCTTTAGCATTTAATATTGCAAATACCTTTTTAGAATATAGCTTTTTTAGCATATACTTGTCAGCTTATGTATATAATGGAAGAGTATGCAGTAATTAAATAGGAATATAATTTAATTATAGCTTTGAAACCTTTACACTTACTTTAAGGCACTGCTTTTTTAAAAAAAATATGATTAGTTATACATCAGATTTATTTGCTTTACAATTATTTAATTATCACTCTTTTAATTATTGTTTTGCCAAAAGTGAAAGCTAATAGAACTCTTGCAGTTAATTCATAACTGGATGTACTAGCAATGGAAATTTGACTTTTACACTTGGAGTCCAAAGCTGCAATGGTTTCAGGGTGCTTGAATCCAAAGAATGATCAGCACAAAGCAAAATTGGGTCCTTAAAGGTTAAACAGCATGAAGAAATTGAGTCACGATATACAAATTGAGAAAGCATTGTCTGCCACTTACTTGATTACAGACAATGACATTAGTAAAAGGCTTCCCATCAAATTTTATGTCAGCATCATTTTTATTGACAGACAATGTCGATTAGAGACAAACCTGTGAAGTTTTGACACTAATCAGTGCCAAGTCCACAAATCTAATCAAGCATTCATGAGTAGTGCAGTGTGCCAACTGGTATTGGTTAAATCATGGATACCCATCAACTTAAATATATATCAGTTTCATTAATTGGCAACTACAAGACAAGTGTAGAGTGCTCAGGATAGCAATGATTCTGATATAATCCACCACATTGTGGTTAAATATATGATTCATGTAATAAGAAAAAGGTGCCTGCAGGCTATTGTTCCTAGCATGGATTAAAATTTGCATATTGCTTCTCCTTATGTCAAAACATCTGGTGTCTGCAAATGCTAACATTTCGTTAAAAAGTTGCATGAGCAAGGAAAAGTGGACTGGAGATATTGCATGTGACTCATTCGAGCATTATAATTGAATAAGAGGCTGGGTTATGGAGAGAAAGAGTGCTGAAAAACAATTGCACAGTGCACATTACAGATTCATGGGGAGGGGAGCTCTTCATATTGTGCAAGAACAACCTTTTCTTTCCAGATTTCATTAAGAATGACAATTGTTCTTACTGAGGTCATATGTGACACTGGTGTGTCATTATTAAGGTAATATAGAGTTATTAATTTATGTCTGAAATTTAAAGAGAAGATTTTACCCAGCTGACATTATTAATTCAAATACAGAAGGTCCAGCAATGTTATTCTTAGAGCTCATTGGAACTCTCTCTAAACACACCTTACATCTACCCAGAACACCCAGGATGCGTACATTTCTGATCCTGGTTAGGTGTATTTGAACAACTATTTCTCTCACATTGGTTCATGCAGCCCATGGAATATGTTGTGTAATAGACAGGCTACGGTTTGAAAGACAGTTTCCTTATCAGACTTTTCTCAAAAGGCTTCTCCTGCATTTCTTAATGGTAGGGCAGGTGGAGGTTTTGTGCCCACTGGAATTCAAGAAATGGAACCTCCTGAAGCAAGGCTCCTGTCATACAAGAGAAATCATGGCCCAGATTATGCTTGCCAATGACTCTGCAGAATGAGCAGTAGGGTCAACATATTCTATCAGTTGTACTTTTAACCCATCTAAATAACTGTGCTATGAAAGCAACCCTTCTTGGCATTTTTATCTACACTTCCTTAAGATCCTTATTAACTTAGATCATGATTTCCATACTGTGGGGGCAAAGGTAGCATTCTATGAATGAAACTACCTATTGCACTAATTATGTAGATCTTGCTCAGGCTTACCTTCTGATTTGCTCTAGTGTAAGAATGTATGGATCTATCTGGATCAGCTCTGTTGCTCTCCAGGGAGGAAGGATTAAACCTACCTCACCCTCACCTTGAAATCCCCTGCCCCCCCCCCCCCGCCGCCAAGGAGATTAACAAAAGTTGCTAAAAACTTCTGTTGGTGCCAAAGCACAACTCTGGGATTAGTTGTTGGAATTTCAGGAAAATTTTGAGTGATGGTTTAAACTTACTCTTCTGAAGTGTAGGTGTCCTTGATCTGAATGGAGGACATCAGTGCTTGTTCCAGAGAAAATACAATAGAAAACTGAGCTCCATGTTATGCCCTTAGTGTAATGTGTAGTTTGGTTCTAAATGTTATATTGGTGTCAAAGTGGAAGGAGGTCCTGACCGTGAGGTTTACTCCCCAGCACGTGAATTCAGTATAACAGATGAAAGAGCATTTGTGCATTTGAAATACTTGTGCGTTGTTGTGGTTTCTTGAACCCTCCCACATGCAATGCAACTATTAGCCCTGAAGGCAAACTGTCAAAGGCATCTATGGAAACTTGTTCTCTGAGGCTAGCAACCACCATGAGAGGGGAGGGGTTTCTTATTGAAGCCACAATGGAAGCACGGAGGAGAAATTAAAGCCCATTCTGAGCTCTGTAGTCCCAAGAAAAATCCTCACATTTTGCTGCTATTAACAGTCAAAAAAAGAACCAGCAGCATTTTCTTCCAAGTGACACATTTGACTCCTAGCCATTAATTCTAGGTAAAAGCGGTAGAAGACCACTTCAGCATATTCACTGCATTCTGGAGCATTTGTTTTCAGGAAAGCGCCCCTTTGAAGGTTTGTTTGCCTTCAACCCTTACACAATGTCTCAAAAATGGCCCTCAGGGGTGGTTTGCCCTACTGTTCTGGGTCCTAGAAATGTCACCATTGAAGTGGGACAGATGGGAAAATGTTGGATTCTTACATTCCTCTTGAATCACATTCTCAGAAAGGCAAACTCATAAAAGGCTTTTTTGAAGCTTGGAGGTTTAGCTTATCTCCCTTATTTACCTCTAGGCTCATCATAAGCACAACATTCAGCATTTTAAAGGGTCAGGAAGGCCATAAAATCAAAGTTCCCGATACTAAAACACTATAGTACACTATATGACATTTGTAACTTGCCAAAGTCTGTTAAGACCTAATCCATCAGAATTTTAGGAATTCCACACACATATGCACACATATGTTTTTTCTATAAATCCATCCATCCATCCATCCAACCATCCATCCGATTTGTATGCCACTCCACTAGCCATAGGCTTTCTAGGCAGCTCAAGTCATTAAAAATATCCATAAGTTGACATTTGACATGGGTCATACTGGGTTTCTTATCAGATATGTTGATGCCAGAAAGCAGTGGCACCATTACACCCACTGAAAAACAATGAATGTGTGTTCAAAACAAGCAGCCATTGTGCTTAATAGGTGGTTATGAAATTTTGCTAGCAAATAGCAATCACACAATTGATCTCAGGGACCAAAATGTATGACAGTGAGGAAATATGTCCCTTGGACCAATCTGACGAACACACAATTACGATTTGATGGTGCACCACAAATGAAGCAATATCCCATATGTGATATTTTAAAGCTTAGACTTTTGGATCATCTCTTGATAGTTTAGATGTCATCATATCCCAGGGCCACTCTGCAATTCTGCAGCAGCCCTGGGGGGCTACAGCATGTTCACTTGCGCAGTTTAGTGATTAAAAAGTGTGAGAGAGAAATTTGGGAGATCTGGGTTCTAGTCCCCAGTCAGCCATGGAGCCCACTGGGAGACTTTGGGCAAGTGACAGACACGCAGACCAACCTACCTAACAGGGCTGTTGTTGTGGGGAGAAGATTGAGAGCAGCAGGAGGACACTGTTGTAAGCCACTTTGAGTTCTATGTAAGAAAAGGCAGGATATAAATCTAATAAATAAATAAGTTTAATATTTTTAAAAATCTATAAGCAGAATATTGATGCATGTCATCAATCCTACCATTAAGTACCATTGCATGCCAATAATCAAATGTTACCAGATACTGACAAAAATATAAAATCTATATACCACGTATTGATACATGATGAATATGTCATCAACATTCACAGCACAAGAGGGTTTTTAGGATAACAGGGTGGGATGGTTATGGGAGGGATGCACAACATGGTCTTGATTCTGAATTGTTTGGGATTCAGAAGTTTTGGGATTCTGCAGCAGGCATGGTGGCTACAACACGTCCACACATGCACCCCTCCCCTACAAACACATACAAAGACACATGATTGAATAGACACATACAGACAAGCACGCACACACTTGATGGAGAGTCTGATTTGAGGGCCACTGAGGGAGGAGAAGGTTAAACTCTCCTCTGCCCTGGTCCACAACTACACTGCAAAATGGGCCAGCTGCTTTGGGGTCGCTGGTCAAGCACAACCAGACTGGCTGACACTGCTGCTTTGTGCCATCTTCTCAGATGATTCCTCACTGGTACCTCAAAAGGAATCGTGGCCCCCATGTCACCATAACCAGTGCAGAAAAAGTTATGCAACCTCTTCTGGCCCTTTCTCCTGCTGTTCGCAACTGGCATCAGGGCTTTGGATCTGACTGAAATTGCCAGTCCTTGACTTGTGGTTACCACTAATGTATGGAAGCTGACCTTGCTATGGTTTGAGGATATTAATGGGAACTTCCCAGCTGCTGCGATGTCTTTGGTCTGGGGGTCTATAATGAAAACAATCCAGTTTCAGTTAGGATCTAGCCTAACATGAAGTCAAGAAGGTGTAACCTTCAGACCATAACTTTGGTGCAGTGCTCTGAATGTTTGGTTGGAGTTGGGAAGACACACATTTTAGCCTGCAGGGTGACTTTTGGTCTGCCACTGTGTGCAACTTTGCCCAAACCTGGGGGAGCTATAGGCTGTGATGCACATTCTGGGGAAGCTGAAGAGGTAGTAAAATTATGGGAAGCCAATACCAGGCCTCCAGGGGCTTACAAACCTGAGGGGAGTGAGATGCAGGATGCTGATACGGCCTATCTTCCACAGCTTGGAGAGCTGACTTTGACAGAAGCCCTTGTTTTTGACCAGGGATGCCTTTCCTGGGAGCAGGGTCACAGTAGGAGGTCTCTGAAGAAGAGAAAGTGTTGGGGGCATCTACTTTTATGGCCTGATAACACAAGAGGTGTTCAAAGGAGGTCAGAGGTGTTCAGTAAGATACAGAAACCACCTGAGAGCCAGATTTCCCTTTCAGAATTGAACTTTCAATAGGGATCTTTAGCAGCCATCCACCTGTATTTAAACCAGAGCAACCAGCAGCAGGTTTTGCTGAAAACAACAAATTGGTAACCTGGAAATTTTCCCGCTTTCACTGGAATTGCGAGCTTATTGGGGTTTCTGTATGCTGAACCCCAGAACTGATTCGGTCTTTTCTTGTAATGCTCACGAATAGATTCTTGGCAATCAAGTGTGGGTTTTTATTGGGAGTACAAAAGCTTATTGCTAATTATTGGAATTATATTTTCGGCCTAAGCTATCTCACAGGGTTGTTGTGCAGATACAATGGAGAGGAGGAGAATCATCTGGGCTTTATGAGTTCCTTGGAGGAATGCTGAGATATAAATGTAACAAATAAATAAAAAGATCTTTCTTCTGCATGGATATCTTCCTTTTCAGAGGATATCCTCCTTCCAGCCACTGAAAGACAGAAATAGTTTCTGATTACATAATCACATACTTAGAGTTAGCCAGTTTACCTACTAAGACCACCATCCTATACATAGCTACCTGGGAGTAAGCCTAATCGAACATTGTGGAACTTACATCCAACAAACCATTAAGAAGGTGCTGTAAGGAAATCACATAAAAATATTATTTGAGAAGGGAATTTCATGTGAGCCTTTAAAATCCCCAAACAATATCCCCCATCCTCTGAATAGCTGATTAACTTGGATTAATCCATGAAATGTGTAACTGAAGAAGTTGAATATTAAGACAAGCTTAGCTTTTTTTTAAAGCATGTAATCATTTACATTTTCTTTAAAAACAAGTTTATTAGTTTCTATGAATTTCCAGATATCACCAGTTTACCTCCTAATTGTTTCCTGAAAGGCAAAATTTATTTATGCATCAAAATGTGGTACAGAAGCGAAATTAAAATACAATAATTGAAATGTAAAATGCTCTGTTTGGGGTGCAATCCTGTGCATGTTTAGACAGAAGAGTGCCCCAGCAGTTCATTTTCAAAATACACAATGGCATTCATGAGTGTTTTTCACCCTCAAGTGTTTCACTGGAGTTGACCTTGCTTGTTGACCATGAGATGTGAGGATTCACAATCTTTAATCTTGCCATTAAACAGCTTCACAGATCCTTCATCAGTGCACTAGGTGGCCAAGTCTCCTCTTTTACACTTGCTGGTGTTCTATTTGAAGGTAAGGTGTCCTCTGCTTGCGGGACTGTGTCCAATCCAAGTCTGGTTTAAATATAAGAACAATCAAAAGGGAAAGATGAGCCTTGTCCATCAGCAGCGCCTGGACAGTGGACTGAGCAAGGGACACCAGTCAGTTTTCCACACTATGTTAGATGTACATTTAATTCCAATCATTAAGTTAAAATTTACTTCCACACCTATAAATTAGCATATGCAAAATTTATGCAGATACATTGTTAGTAGAAGCTCGCTTCCATGCTCTGGACAGGCTTCTATAGTGATTTATACATTATCAGGTAATTTTGCAACTTGCAAACCACCTTTATTTATGCCCATGGGCAGTGTCCATGGAGATGCTTGTGGATGTGCATAGTTCTGTATGTACATGAGTTTATGTTTTATATACAAGAAAACTACCTTAACAACTGGAGAGAGAAGGTTCTTGGGGACCATTAGAACATTTCAAGTAAGGGTTTTAGTTGATGATGACTGCTGATTCTGACTTTGTCTGGTTCATGTTTTGAATGCTTTTAGATTTCATGCAGTGAGGTTGCTGCTGATCTGTTATATTGTTGGCTTTTACTATTAAAATAGTTTAATTTCACCATATTTTAAATATGTGACCTTGAAGACCTTGGATGAAAATATTTGGGAAATTAAGCTACTTTAAAATAAGCTGCTAGATTGGAACTTGTTGGTAGGAGCAAATCTCACCTGTTCTTAAATTTCTTCAGTGATTACCATTCCAAGCACAATGCAAACATATTTTAACAAATAAAAATGGTTGAAAATTGGAAGAGTAAGGAAGAAAATGATAGTTCAGATATTTGGATTGTTGGGGATACTTGACAATATATCCGCTTACCTAGTGGTAAGCTCCATGGAACTTATTGTGCCATAGGGATGAGAAATTCAGTGCAGTCTAGTTTTTATCAGGATTTACCCAGTTTGGGATTGAACTCAGATGCAAACTGCAGTACACACATTTCCATGTCTGGAATGTAGATGCAAAAAATCATGTTCAACAGTACATGCACATTTCAGAATTTCAAAAATGCATGCTTTTGAAAAATGTGCACAAATATGCTTTAATCAATGGGAGAAGAATGCATATCTTTCAAAGATGTGTGCAACACCTAAATGCATTTGGAAAAATTCCCATGAAAATGTACATGGATTTTCATGGAATGAATTTCAGGATAGAATTTGACAAACTTAAATGAACTCAGGTTTTGAGTGGATGTATATAAGACTGCAGTGTTCATTTGTGTGATGAATGTGAGGTTCAGTAGCATGAGAACAGGGAAAGAATTTGGAAGATGTTGGGGGGAATATTCCTTTAACTTGCTCTGTTTGTAGGATTTTAGCCTTATCTATTACTTATGCTAAAAACTAACAAACACTCAAATAAAGCATCTGAATAGATGCTAACTAAAAATGTTGACAAGCTATCTAGCAGATCCGAATATCATCCCCCCACCCATCTCTCTCTCTCTCTCTCTCTCTCTCTCTCTCTCTCTCTCTCTCTCTCTCTCTGTGTGTGTGTGTGTGTGTGTGTGTGTGTGTGTGTGTGTGTGTCTTTAAAAGAGCTGACTTAAAGTGCAGCAGATCTGGAATTTCTAATATCATCTAACGGTTAATAAACTAACTAGTGAATAAAATAGCATGCAAAATAACAGGCATGCTTCTTAAACAACTTCCTTTGATTACACGCTCTGTGCATTGCTGGGTTCCCCTGCCCTACTTATATTCACGTCTTACTTGATTCATTTTGCAAAGCTTAATTTTAGTCACCTCGTGTTTTCTTCAAGCAAAACAAAGCGAATGTATGCAACAGGGAACAAGTCAAACTCTAGCTATTTTGATTATGTGACGAAGAGTAATCGGATAACTTTTCAATGCCCTTTTTTGTATTTAATATTGACCTGTAGGCATATAGGAAATGCTTCTGTTAAAATGGCAGCTACTTATAATTTACAGAACAACTCTAATGTAGGCAGTCCATCCTAAACTGACAAAACCCAGATATTCTCTTAATTTTACTCCAAGGAATTTTAAACTGACTCTGTTAAAGCCAAGGTTATTTGCCTTGGGGATGCCTAATGGAAGGATTATTATAGCAGTGTCCACAAATAGGTATCTTGAGAGATCCGAGGCCAGGATACTTCACTGACAGTTAATAGATTGCACTAGAGCTGTATCACAGTGATCTTTGAGGCCAAGGGTCAGACCTCTCCCTTAATATTTAAATAAAGATACTTGACTAGAGCAGAAAACAGCTTATTGCTCGTTATGGCTGCTGCTCAATTTACAAGAACCTTTACAAAGTCATGCTAATTCCCGGTCTCCTTAGAATGCACGGTAACTTTTCATAAATCCATCTTTTCCAGATGTCCTTGGAAATGACAGTTATAAAACTACACATGATTTGTAGTGCAAAATGGGGCTGGCAGACTTGAAGATTACTTCTCTCGGTGTACTAAAATGACTGAAGACTATAGCTAACAAAAGGTTTTAAATGCATCAATAAGTATGTGCCAAAACAGTTCACGAGGATCTTAAATATGTTTAATAACTACTCTTGTGAGAAAGATGTGGGGGGAAAGGGGTAAGCTCTGAAGTTTCTTTGTATCCTATGACAAGCAAGCATCCAAATTCTGGAGCAGAACAGCTAGTTATCCTGCTAAACATTAATACCTAACAAATAGAAGTTTAGATGTTCTTTCTTTGAAAAGACGTTGGAACAGATTATATCAACTTTCTCCAAACTGGTACCCTCCAGATGTTTTGGCTTTCAGCCTCTATGAGTCCTAGCCAGTATGGCCTATGCCAGAAATGTTGGGATGCTGAAGTTCAAGCATCTGTAAGCACCAAACATCTAGGATGGCTGGATTATTTCATTCAATCTTCAGCTTCTTTTTGTATACAGTAAAGATGCTCTTCCTGTGTAGGCCCTTCCCTCCTCCAGGTGGTAGGTGGTGGCTAGAATAATTTTTGTTTGGCCACAGAAACTTGAATATAGCACTATGACATCATAACTGGAAAGGAGCTGCAGCCCAGTGTGGCACATGCACTGTATGTCTAGCGGAACCCAGATTCAGTTCATCACACTTGTTTCAAAAGATGCAGCTGCCAAGGTAGGAGCATCTCTCAGGAACTCAGTGGTTTAGCTCAGTAGGATTAGACTCATTCAGGAGAAAGCACTGAGCGAAATGCATTGCTTTGCATGGGAGCTGAAAGATTATCAGGGATTCTTACCATCTTGTATAAGATGAATTGGATTGACGTGTGCATTTGGTTGAGGGATGGGGAAATCCGTTCTTGTACCTTTTGCACTAGGCATGTTTGCATTGTTACTGAAGGCCCAGGACCATCATGCTGCAATTTATAAGTTGTCGTTCCAGTTGCTGCATTGTTGCTTTGGGAGTAGACATCTCTACTGATGAGTGACCAGCATGTTGGTGATCTAGTGGAACATTAAAGTGAGTAACAATAATGTGTTGCAAGCAGGATTCATACATTTCTTTGTGACCAAAGGCCAAACTAAATGTCCTATTTCACATACCAGTGCCACGTGTGCTCGGCTTACTTACTTTAGTGTAAAGTTATTTGGAGCCCTATTGGAGAAGGGCCATGGTGATTCAGGATGGGAGGATTTAAGCTTTCTCCTCCCATTTTCACCCTGATATTCAATCCTCCAGGACAGGGTTTAAAAAAAAATGCAAAAACCTTCACCATTGCCATCTTGATTATTTTTCATTTTCTTTGAAATGTTTAAAAGAATGGGGTTAAAAATAAAGTATTGTGTTCAGTGCACTGAACAATTTGCTTTGAAATGGGAAGTCTGCCTAAAAATATCAAATTAAGCCATAAAAGATAAAGATAAAGGTTTCCCCTTGACGTTACATCCAGTCATGCCTGACTCTAGGGGGCAGTGCTCATCTCCGTTTCCTAGCCGAGGGAGCCAGCGTTTGTCTGCAGACAGTCTCCGTGGTCATGTGGCCGGCACGACTAAACACCGAAGTGCACGGAACGCTGTTACCTGCCCACTGAAGTGGTACCTTTTTATCTACTTGCATTTGCATGCTTTCGAACTGCAAGGTTGGCAGGAGCTGGGACAGAGCAACGGGAACTCACTCTGTTGTGCAGATTCGAACCGGCGACCTTTCAATCAACCAGCCCAGCAGCACAGTGGTTTAAACCACTGTGCCACCTGCAGTCCCACCATAAATAAATAAAGCCATAAATAGTAATAAATAAGGAGCTTCACAACCACAGAGGCTTCCAAGTGTCCAGTGAAGAAGAGAAGAGACAGCAGAGGTGCCGTCACACCTTCTGTTCTGTATTTGAGCTAAACGCTTTGAAGGGGCGGGAAGGAGGCTGAGGTGTTCTCAGGACGGCTTGTATCCCATCAGCCTCAGTCTCCGTCTTTCTCTGGAACATGCCCTTTACCCCCATTTTGTTGATTTCCTAGCCTTAGACAAGCACTTGGTGCAGTTCTCGGAGGGGTGTCTAAGCGTGGATTTCCAACCCTGAGCTTAGAGCTCTGTGTTTGACCTCAGATCTGGGAATCTGAATTGCACCCCTCCCCACATGCCGTCTAGGGCTATAGGATCATACAAGAACAATACACACACCTACACACAAGTATATGCCATTGAAGCCAATGGGACCTATTTCTGATTAGATAGGCATACGATTGCATTGCCAATAAATGAAAGCTTTTACAGCTGCTAGCTGACTGGATCATAGTTTCCAAATCTGCTTTTCCAGAAGATTTGGAGCAGCAGATCTAAAACTCCAGTATGAGGTTTAGTTTACAAGTAAGGGAAGTATATGAAAAGGCTGTAAACGGTTTTATGGGGTCACTCCCATCATTTAATAACCTATGTGTGGTGACATACCATATGGGTCAGGTCAATGCCATCGTTTTATCACCAGCCTTTCTTCATTTGGATGTTCCCATCCAAGTAGTGCAAATCTGCCAGCCCACCTGCTTGTGAAGGGCATCTACTAACAACAGGCACTTGGAGAAAAAATAGCCTGCAACCAAGTACATGCTAACTTGGAACTTACCTCCAAGTTAAACTTAAATATATAGGATTGCACTGCAAGGAAGTTCTGTATTGGGTTGCACAATGTAATTCAGGGGTCCTTAACATTTTGAGTTGGTGGGCACTTTGGGAATTTTAAGAGTGTCATGTGTGGTATCAAAAAATATCAGCCAAGGGGCTTGGCTGTTAACCATTTATAAAATGGCTCTCATTGTGGGCCCCATCAGTCACCAAACAGTTGTTTCCCAAAACGCAAACTGTTGAGACTAAAAGAAAAAACAACTTCCCCAAGGCTAGAGAAGAATCTCGGCTCCAAAGCACACCACTGCCCCTTCAAACCCAAATAAAGATGGCCCTTACAGCAGCATTGCGCTTTGCAGCAAGCATTTCGCAATGTTTATTGTGAGATGCCTTGTGAGATGTCCTGGGACGCCATGTTGGAGACCTCAGATGCAAATTCATCTTACACTGTATGCATAGATCGTGTTGCTTTGTAAATAAGAAAATCACAGAGCTACATTTTTGCTCCTGCTCTGCATATAGTAAAGCCTAAATACTTGCCAGTAAGATCTATAAGGTGATGGAGAAAAATGTTGCTCTCTAAAGGAATGGTTTCATTCATTATCACAAAATGAAAACAGATAAACAGCATGCTGCTGAATTGGTTGATATGACTAGTGTAAGTTGATAAGTGTTTACATAAAGCTAAAGCTGTCCACTTTTATAGAGCTCTGCTAATGTTTAAAACAAAATAAAAGTGATTAAAAATAACCCAACTGTGTAATAAATAGATTTCCCACTTACTGTGCAAACATATGGGAAGGTCAATTCAAGTGAAAGGCAGTAACAACGAATTGTGGATCTTCAATTTTCTGTCACTTAAAAAGTAATGATTATTAATAACCCCCCAAAAGTCAGAAAATAGAATCCTTGGAAACTCATTCTGGATTAACTTGCCTCATAAACCTTTAAGATGACAGTGTTAGAATTCACAAGACCTGCTGCAGTGGGAGATATTTCTTTTGCAGCGAACACTGATCAGACCAATGTTTTTCCTACAATCCCCTTTGTAGTCTTACCTTTCGTGCTTCTCCTCTTTCCTCTAAACCTGCACCAGTATTTTAAATTTTTATTCAACTTTTCTCTTACTGGCATGTAATCATCTGATTAAGAACCCACTAAAGGCAAAGTGCACCCCATGTTTTATAAACATTTGGGGCAGTGTCAAAAAAATTATCTCCCACAGTTTTGTAATGGTTTTATGGCAAGTGCTTCACAAGTTTCTGAATTGACTTTGCTCTCTTCTAGGTCAGCACATAGCAAAAGCTGATGGGCATCATTAGGGCTGACATCAGGTTTCAGGAGGCCCTGGGCAAAGGTGTCCTTGAACCACCTCAAATGGTGGTTCCTGCCCCAGAGACATCAGGGAGGGGGACATCCACCACCAGCAGTAGGTTGGTCTCTGATTCCACAGGGTAGAAAATAATGCCAGACCTACATGATTGAAATTGCAGGTGTGGTTGTCATTTTAATGTCCTCCTGTGCCATCTTCATTTTAATTTCCACCCATGACTAAGCACTGGAAGCTTAGTCATGGGTGGCTCATTGTGAGGCTATTTAAGTGCTGGCATATTCCACCACTTGAGCCTGGCACTTTCGTTAATAAAGGCCAACAAATTAAGGAGTGGGGATGGGTCCAGGGATCCAGTGTGAGCAGATGCAGGGTCTATTCTTTTCCTCCGCACGCCCTGTGCTGTTAGTGAGCCAGGGCAACTTAAGCAGTCTGACATTATCATGTTCACTCAGTGACAGCTGGTACAATGGAGTCATTTGTGCAAACATTAGAAGAAAGGGAAAAGACAGGCAGTAAATCCTCTGCAGGGATTTGGCATGAACACATGAACTGGCTCTCAGAAACAAGCATGTTAGTTCCTCTGTATGAGGCACTGCCCAGAACTCCCTACCGTAGTCTAGCTTGGCTGTTTTGCTTCTCTATTTTATAGAAAACAGTCATCTATCTGAAGACATCTCTGTTTGAAGAGCTGCCCAATCCAAGAGTGATTTCATAAACCTTTGTTGAAATAAATGCTAGTATTAGTCACATTTGGGGTCTTTTTTTACCCCATACAAAAGTGCCTCAGGTGGATCAAATGTCACATGTAAAATGGTCTTTGTTTGCTTGAAAGTTTTCCCCAGGAGATTTTGAATCAGCATAAGACCCATTTGCAGCTTTCAGCAAGTACATGTTATTTAAGATCTAATCTTTCCTGAGGCTATGCATAACAATCTACATAACAATGCTTGGCCTATTGACCTCCGATATGCATAATAATAGTTTGGCCCACAAATTTTAAACCAGCATAAAAAAGCATTCCCTTAGTGTATATTCATTCTCTTTGCTGCAGTTTTTAGTTCAGAGTCAAAGCTTTCAAAGAGACTAAGATGACCTGAAGTCAACCTCCATTTGCGCCTTCCCTTCTGGGGTTGCAAAAGTGGTCACAGAACTATCCTTATGCAAATGCTGGGACATTTTCTTACCCCAGGCAATTGTTGGCATACAGAAATAACACTGTAAAAGGCAGGAGGCTGAAGTTGGAAGACATGTTTGACCAGGCAGATTTCAGCAATGCCCTTGAGAGTCTGTGTTGTAGGTCTACTCATGTGTATATTATAAAACAGAATGTGAACCAGAGGGAGGTCAGTTGCACACAAGGTGGGATGAATTAAAGAGAAAGAATCACAACCAAGGAAAGCAGGGTCTTGACACTGCCCATCAGTGGATAGTTCTAGGGCAGCAGGCCAAAGAGTTCATTAGGTCACCTGCTCACAGTCCTTCCTCTGTGGTGGGAAGCATTGTATACCACCTTAAATTACATATTTCTCAATTATATATCTGCAAATATCCACATGTGCATTTAATGCAAATCTATGCCCTCTTTTGTACTTTCTGAGGCATAAGTGGCCGCTCTACATCTGAGGGATGGTCAGTGTCAGACTGACATATGATTGGATAT
Source organism: Varanus komodoensis (assembly GCF_004798865.1). NCBI lineage: Eukaryota > Metazoa > Chordata > Lepidosauria > Squamata > Varanidae > Varanus > Varanus komodoensis. Next base: position 9,184,854 of record NW_025335408.1, on the reverse strand, counting down.
GAATAAGGCTCCTTCCAAATATTTGGCCAGGGACCTCAGTCCCATAGAGGGATCCTTTCTGACTGTCCCCCTGAGACTGATTCCAGGTGTCAGGTCTGTCAGCTTCCAGGAAAGATGGGGACTAGCCCACACACTTTCCAGAACCTGAAGACAGGAAATACCTGAACAGGGCTATGAAAACATTAGGAAGTGAGGAAAGCAAAGGCCTTCCTTACAACCTGACAGAGTGAAGAGTTTTGCAATTAAAGCATTTCACGCAAGCCACTTCTCTCCCATCCTTCCCCAATTAGTATCTTCTGGATGATAATAAAAATAAGAGAGCATTTAGCGCCCCTCCATTTAAATCCACACTAGTCATTTTAAGTGTAATCCATGCAATTATTTTAATGTACGTCATGCAACATCCTTTCAATTTAAAATGTTTTTGAAGAAACAAAAAGTAATTGCTTTATTTCTTAGGCAAGTCTACATTTTAATCCCCACACCCCAACTTGCATACAAATTTCGAAATAAAAAAGCAAAGCATTTTAAAGGTAGTTTTCCTATGTGAAACATAGTGAGCTTTGTTATATGAATCAGATCACTGAGTCAAACCCTCTAATGTAGTATTGTCTGCCCTGGGTTGCAACAGCACTCCAGGATCCAAGCCAGGGCCTTCCTCATTCTGTCCTGGATGAGTTAAAGAATTAATCTGATTTGAGCATTGGTTTTGTTTGTGTGCAATAAAAGCAAGAAAGGGAAGCCAAGCTAAACAAAGTCAAGAGTCCTTCAGATGTCTTTAAAAAAAGATCTAAAAGAGGCTACAATCCTGTACTGATTTACCTGGGAATAAGCCCAACTGAAATCAATAAAACTGAATTCTCAGGAGACATGTATAGAATCACTCCATTAGGAGCAACCTTAGCTGCTGACCATCTTGATTATTTGTGATAGATGATAAATAATATCACTTTTCTTAGCCCTGAAAATGTGAGGCCCTGTAATTTTTTGAATGGACTTGCACACAACATATGCTCTGAACCGAGCTAAAAACAGATATGTGAGTAATTACAAGCACAATCCTATGCATGTTTAGATCACAAAGGGTCTGGCTGGGAAATGCTGGGGGTTGCTGGATTGAAACCAACAGAATAAAATGTTATCCCAAGTATGAGTCCCATTGCTGTTGATGGAATTTAGATACAAGCATCATTAAGGGCTGTGAGACAGAGCCAACAGGGACTAGATGATAGTGGTTATGTTAGAAGAGTATGTTAGTTGCCTCTGAAGATCTTCCAACTGGCAGAGGTACAATCATGGCGACAAGTTAAAGCATTGGGGGTTATTCTGGCCATGAGAACCTAAGAAGAGCCCTGCTGGTTCAGGCCATTTGTTCATCCAGGGCCCGAGCAGGTTCCTGAAGGAAATCCGTCAGTGGAATGTGGGAACCACTGCACACATTCCCAGCACCTGGTGTGCTGGGCCATTTCGCCGTTGAGGCAGTTTCCCAATATTCAGTGCTTATTTTAAGGGTGCACATTTTTATTTATTTGTCTGCCCCATCCTTTGCACAAGCCTCAGGACAGCTTACAAAAATTAATTGATAATATAAAATACAATGAAAACATTCAATAATACAACTCAAATCTTACAATTATAACAATTCAAAACTAAAAGAAAGAGAGGAAGAAAGAAGAAAAAGAAAATGCAACTGTATAAAATGTTATTAATTTAAAATTATTAATTTAATTATTAAAATGACAGATAAACAAAAAGGTCTTTACCTGATGCCGGAAAGAGTGAAGAGTCAGCGCCAGGCATAACTCTTCAGGGAGCATATTCCAAGTTTTAAAAATAAAATTACTATTGTGCTGATGAAACACTTGAGGATGTTGTCGTCATCTAAGGACAGCTCCCCAACCGTGCTGTATCACTCTGTCACAGCCAGTGGGGCCATGCTGATACTGGTTTGATATTTCCGTGCCCCCTGCGATTTGCTCTGGTACATGGAATGTTTCGAGCTCAGAAACTGCCAGGAAGCTTTGCAAACTTGTGGCCTGCTTTGCAAACTTCTTCCCAGCTCCATCTGACATTCACATCCCCTCCTCTAGGCTCTGAGACAGGGTGGGGGTCACAATGCCAGAGTGCTGATGGTAAGAAGCAGCCGGAGCTGGGGCAGCTATTCCTAAGTGAAGGAAGGCTTTATATCAGGCACGAGGGGGCCAGGAAAGAGAAGCAAGTGCTCCCATGGGGCCAGGTGAGTGGCAAATGTGATGGGAGCCCCTTCTAGTCCTTGAAGCCATATTTGTCCCTTCTCTACCTTCTCAGCCACCTTAGCCACAAAGAGCAGCAGGGCTGTTCTGGCCACAGAAATAATTGCTTAATTTTTGGATTATAGGGTAAGGCAATACCTGGGCTCTTGGCAGTGATCTGACCTCTGCCTCTAAATGCTATTCCTTCTCCAGAAGTACAAGTGTGTTAATAACATCTATTTTTAAAAGTACATCATGGGATTGCTGTGACCATCGTCTAAGTCAGGAATCAAGCTCAGCTGAGGAAGCAGGCAGATTTCAGTGTCAACAGATCCATCTAAGGCCAACATTTCTTGCCCTTTGGGTCCATTTGGTCATTGATAGTACAAAATGGCTGCTGTAGGAGGCATGGATAGGTAACCTGCCCAAGAGACTGTGTACAAGACAGAGGAAACATTGGAACCATAACACACTAACCAACTTGTTTGTCTTCTCAGTTCAGTACTTTTCTTTTTCTTGGTGGCTGAGTGGACCTCAGAAGAAAGCATTGGTCTATAACCATCCATCATCTCCATTCCTATGAATGCCTCTGAGCCCCATCATGTAGCCCAGAGGTATTCATGGGAAATGAAGATGTCAACTTCTGAAATCTCTCCTTTGAATATATATATTTTTAAGTGGGGAAGGAAGGGCACTTCATCTGGGGTGTTCTTGGCCACATGTTGCTTCACCTGGATGCAGACTAAAAAAATGAGACACCTCAGATGACTGGGTGAATTAGGAAGCGCTCCACCTTGCACTACAAAGACCTCGAACTCAGCTCTAGGTGAGCTTTCCTGGGATCCCAGGATGTCACAATATCTCTGGTCTCTGTTCCCCTCCCCTCCCAAGAGCATTTTGGAATGGCCAATAAATGATACTGGCTATTGTAGAAATGGTTTGGTGATAAATGAAGCATGATGGTTTGTTTTTGGAATCAAGAGGTCCTACTTCAACTGTCTGCAACCTATTTGGCCCCAGATGTTTTGGACTTTGAACTCCTGTCGGTCCCTTTCTGTGTGGCCAAAGGCCAGGAAGCCTGGTAGTTGTAGTCCAAAATATGTGGAAGGCACCAGGGTGAGAAAGCTCCCTTACTTGGTGAAAAAAATTAGAAATGCCTTTGCCAATTTCTGCAGTGATAATGACTGTGACAATGTTGCTGTCTGAAAGGGCTTCATAAATTGTACTTAAGTCATCAAGCTAGATAAGCATTTAATTAATACAAAGGAATAAAATTACTAGGATGGGATGAGTGCAGCAGAAGCTGAAAATAAAAATATTGGCTCAGTTTTTACCTCTAGAATAATTTTAAAAATCAGAAGAACAAATACCTTGGGTTGAAAGTAGAAGTACATGTTTCACACAAAGCAAGCTGCAACAAAAATACAGATACATTTCATGTAGATACATCTATTATATTTGTTGTCCCTTTTATTGTGTTTTATTGGTTAAGAACTGAGGTTTTAGGGAAGTTATTTTGAGGTTTTATTGCAGGTGTGTTTGTGATGATTGTTGTAATTTTATTATTGTTATATTTGTTGCTTTAATACTAGTCATTTTATTGTGTCTTTGTTGTTTTATTATACATTTTGACATCTTCCTTGAGAGCCATTTTGACTAAAGGGGCAGGATAGAAATTCAATAAATCAGTAATAAACAAATCATAAATATTTCATTCAATATTTCATTCATTCCCGCACCCTCACAACATTTCTGTACTCTTAAGAATAAGGACCAGGTTGATAAATGCACTGATATAATGCATCATGCACTATGATGGAATCCAAGGTAAGTTAGTTCCTATAGTTCCTCTTATAACTATGGTCAGTCCTGTAGTGTAATATGCTAAAGTCTCAAGCTTTAATGGACAATGTTGGGATTGTCCATAGGATTCTTTGTAGTCCCTTTCCCAAGATCTTGTGATCTTTGAGCTGGAACTCTGAAGACCAAACCTCCTTTCCAGTCCTCTCCTTCACAGAATCAGGGCTGTGGGGTACTGGACCCTCAACACAGCATAATCCAGTAGCTTGCAGTTCTTCAGAGAATAATTACCCCTATCTTTAACCAAGCATCTTCAGTGGTGGCCTCTGCCTCCTTGCTAAATTTAGTCCAAAAAACATGTATATTACACACACATACACGTATATATACATATACAAACATACATATATATGTGGCATCCATAGCTGCAGCAGGGTGCCAAAAGAGTAAACTGTAGCTTTCAGGTAAGCTAAACTGGATCCTTATGGCACTCCATAGCAGCTGTATTTGCCATTTTTTCACTTAATATTTTTAACTCTTGGGGATTGCCCCAAGGAATGTGAACCATGGGGAGAGAATTCTAGGGGGATATTGCCCCTAAACCTCTGAAAGTTGTTCACTTCTCTTCTGTAGACCTGGAAGGCAAGCTGTACAATATCCTGTGGTCACTGGATCTCTCTCCCAGGGACCATAGGATTGCTCACATAATTCTTATTTGTCTCCTGGTAAAACCCTTTTTATTTTCTTAGATTTGGACCATATGAAAGAATTGTTAAAATAGATTATTTTTGCAGTTGCCTTTATCCTGCTGTGTTTGCCTTTGCTGATATTTTATTACATTTTAAACCCTATTTTAACCTTAGTAAAACAGCCTCTTAATTGTATATTGAAGGGTGCTAGAAATATCTTAAAAATAAAATAAAAACAAAATAGAAAAATGCTGTTCATTTTACAACAGGGATGGGAAAGCTGTGATCCTCCAGATGTTGTTGAACTTCAGATTCCATCCACTCTAGCCAATAAGGATAATGGACATGGTTAATGGGATTTGCAATCCAGCAATAAATGGACAACTACAGGTCCTTTATCTTTGGTTCACAAGATTTCTGCCGTCATAGTGAAGGATCCAAAGGATTCAAATATAATAACCTACTTCAGATCATAATTTTTCCCCATTCAAGCAAGCCTATGCTCACCCACTGTCACGGTGGTTCTGCACATGCTAGGCTGTTCCGGCAGGTACCTGGTGGGGCTGGAGGAATGATTGGTGTGATATTTACCTCTTTTATTTCCATTGTTGCTTTTGCAGTAGATATATTTTGCATGCATCTAGTGCAGTCAGGGGGATGGGAACTGGCACGCTTCTGCAGTTCCCTGGTGCCATGTTTCCCTGACACAATCTCCCTTAGTTTCAGGCAGAGATGGCAGAATGGATGGCAGAGACACCCAGAAAAGTTGTCTCCTTAGGTGATTTCTTCCCCTACTGGACTTATCCTGCCCTTTGTGTCCTTGGCCTGCATCCATTCTAGATTTTTTAAAACATTAGATGTTGGCCACCTGAATAAAACACCCTTGTGGGACCCAGGAGTTCCAAGATATGCTGAATGTCATGGACATTTACACTCAGCTTACTGTCATTATGACTCACAGTTTGGAAAAGTATGCTTGGTTGTTTTATGTGAGGCACTTACCCATCATACTAAGTGAAAAGAACAGTGTCTGATCAAACAGCAGCATGTGATTAGCCTCTCCATGGTTCTACATGGGGCTAGCATCTCAAAACAGTCTCAGGATGGGAACGGAACTTACAGTTACCTGTGATGACTCTCTACCTATTCCTCCTTTTTTTCCTTTTGAACTCTCCCCTCCATTTTGTTTGTATTTCTTAAAGGTGCCAGCTATTCTGGTAACTTAAGTGGAGCAGCATTACTTTGGACACTGCTGGCATTATCCCTCTCCATGGAACCCTGGGAAGGAAGAAGAGCTATGCATCAAGCTTTAAAACATGGTTTTAAAGATATTTTATAAAAGCAAGCAAAAAATGGGACAGTAAGATATTCCCTCCACCACAATTGTAGGAACTTCTGCAATTGTTCTCTATGTCCCATTCCACATTAGGGTGTCACCTGAATCTGATCACCTTAACTGCCCCTCAAAAACCCAAAGCAAAATGAAAGGAGATCGGCCCCATTTTTAGAGGCTGTCATACTCTGTACACACCATAAACTCCCTGGAGAGGACAATCATGCCGGGGAAAGTGGAAGGCAAAAGAAGAAAAGGAAGACAGAATAAGAGATGGGTTGACTCCATAAAGGAAACTACAGCTTGCATTTAGAACAGCTAAATGGAAATGTCATGGACAGGTTATATTGGAAGGCTCTCTTTCACAGGATCACCATAAGTTGGAGGCGACTTGACAGCACATCAATACACAGCAACAACTGATCAGGAAGAAAAGGCCACAAAACCCAGTCTAGCAATGAATGCTCAGTGAGAAGAGCCCGGCAGCACCCTGTCGGAAGCAAGGGTCACAGGGACTTGAAAGCGCACCTGCCCAGAGTTCCCTCAGGCATCTCTTGGTAGAGCAAGTCAGGCGGACCAGTCAAGTCTGTCCAGAAGAGATAAGCAGTTTGGGGCAGTTTACCCCTATCTCCCAAGCAAGGGGCCCCTATGTATAACTGGGTTAGAAACCAAATTGTGCTGATTAGTAGCTTAGGGCACAACCATATGCATGTTTGGATAGAAAAAAGCCTTACAGCCTCCTGGCTAGGGCTTGGTGGGTATCTGGGTTATTTCTATCTAAACGCACCGTTAGGGGCCCTTAGGTGCTTTGGTGTGCACACAATCACTGTCTGAATTATTTGTATTCCTTTGGTCAAACTTACAGTGTATCCTTGACAGACTGTAGAGAGGGGTTTGCTTAGTAGCTAGACTGGCACAAATAAAGGGTAGCCTGCCCAAATTGTTTGGTAAGGTAAAATTTTCCCTGACTTGTGACTGGCCCAGGGAGTTCCCCTGATTACAGGGTTTGATATACATTTCTGGTGTCATTACCACAGGGGAAGCCCTAGGAGTGGTCTGAAGCCAGAACTCAAGTGGAGAAGCCTAGCAGGCCCTAACCGGAAGAGCAGAGAGACACTAAGCCCTAGCTAACTGATGGGACAATACAGCTCTTCCAGAATTGGTTTGGCATTTGAAGGGGTTCATAGAAAGAACAAAACCTGACTTGGATTCTTGACTGATAGATGAAGCACAGCTATCGCTCCTGAACAACAAAAAAGAAGAGACCCCAAAAAAGCTTGAGGTGGAGAGAGGAGGCAGAAACTGCATCACTTTGGGCTGTGGAAGGAAATAAGTTGGGACTGGAACAGATGGTGCATCAGGTGGCACATTATTTGCTGTTGATAAGCGATACCTAGATTTCAAAAATGGCACAAAGAAAGCTGGTAGGATAGCACAAGAAAATGAAAATGAGTCTTATGATGCAATTGGAGGTGGACGTTGTGTCGGGTGAGAAAAACGAATCAACTGATTTGGTTTCTGGATCTTCTGAGGGCCAAAAACATCAGGTAATGATCTGGGGACATCTTGATGGCTTGTAAAAAAAAAAAAAAAAATCATTCCCACATGCAAAGTTGCCACACATTTTTCCCTGTGTCTCCCTTCTGCAAGTTACTGCCCAATAACAAGACTGTGAAAAGGGTCTGACTCATTTGGAGCCATTAGGCAGCTTGCTTGTTCTGTTTGGTATGTTTTCTTAAGAGGTCTGACCAAAAATAAAGTCCTTGTCATTCCATATTCTGCCACAGGGGGTTAAAAAATACGTGGAGGAAATTGTATGATAAAGTAAAGAGTCACATGGCCAGTTCTAGTCATCATTGTCATTATCTATGGTGGAAAGGTCTTGAAATGTCCTTGATGGGAAAGGAGCCACATTATTTGAAAATGCAAAATTGCTATTCAGGGAATAGAAAGTGGCATGAAGTATTGTAAGATCTGCTTGACATCCCTGGTTTCTAGGGAGCAAAATTTGCCATTTTGGGGATCATGTTAGATTATGATTATGGTGGACTTTGTCTTTCTACTGTCAGGTTTATCTGAACATACAATCAAAAGATGAATTGCTGCCTTGAAACTGGTACGGGGCATCAAATGGCTGGAGAAAGACTGCATACATTCTGCATGTCCTGGTGTAAGTACATTGAACATTTGTCTTGTGTGTACCAGAAAGTACTAGATATATTTCTTGAGGAGGTGAGAAATGCTTGCTATTGTGGAATCAGTTTTGATGGGACATCTGACGTTTCACATACTGAGTAGCTGATGTTTATCATACGATATGTACATGACAAAGATAGAAAGCAGGATGTGTAAGAAAAAAATCTGAAAATGGTGGAATGTGATTTAAAAAAGAAAAGGAATTGACATTATAAAACATGTAAGGAAAGTACCGATGGACTTGATGCATATAGTCTGTGCAGGCAAGAATTGTCACATATGTATGGTCCTGCAGATTTATATACAAATTAATGGGTTCAGGTAGAATCGCCTCTGGGTAGCCCTGGGACCAAGACATTCCCAATGTAGATTAACTGGTCTACAAAGCTTGTTTTGGTTTAGATGAGGGGTGGTCAGTCCTTAAGTTTCAGGACCTGAATTTAACAATTGGAATGATTCTGTCAGGCCTATAGCGGCCTTAAAAATGGGTGTGCTAAAAAGCATTGACCTTTCTTTCTTTAAGGAAAACAATATATTCAAGTTTTAACAACAACAGAAGCACCAACATGAAACATAGCCAAACATGTGCTCTGTAACTTGCACCCCTTACCTCCAGATCCTGCCAAATGGACCACTTGAAGTTGACCACTCTTGTGGCAAAATACATGTTGGAGGGCCTGGACCATTGTCTGGAGAATGGAGAATAGAATTAGGCATTGACCTTTCCTAATCAGGGCAAAAATAGTGTTGTGTCCTGCTATAACGGGTGAGTTTGTAAATGCAAATTGACTCCTAGAGATGAAAAGTCCTTTCAGGAAATTCTGGCTGGATGAGTGAGGTGGTAGCCTGAGGGAGGGGATGCACTGGAGCCAGGGAGCAGAAGCAAGGCGTTGGAGGTCAGCGCTTCGTGTGCTCTGCCCTGTGCCCCAGCATCTTATTGCCAAAGCTGAAATCAGCTGCCAGTCTAATCAGCTTCTATCCATGAAATGCAGGGTGCCATCTTGTTCTTAACTTCAAGGGGCAAATATCTTTGACCAGCCTTGGCAGGAGAAGGAAAAGGTCGGATCCAGTGGGAATGAACTCAGTATTTATTTGTTAATTGAATTGGTTAATTGGAGTGACCAATTGCTTACACTTTGAAATTATGATATCATGACAGTTTGAAGTAGGCACATTTTTTTAATTTACCTATCGCAATGTGCTATATTTTCATTGTACATGCAATATTAAAATGCAGTATTGGGATGATGTATTAAAAAATTTTTTTCTGCAGCATCCAGTATAGATCTGTACAAAGCATGGTTCATGCAGAATGTTTAATGCATTTAATCATTAACTGTCCACCTTAAAAGGGGAGGGAAGGGGAACAAAGAGTCATGCCTTGATAACAAAAGTTATCATAGCACAAATGGAATAAAAACAATAAAAACTAGAGTTTTAGTCACACACAGCTTGGCCACTAGAGGTCTCTCTCGTAACAGCTTTCTTTTGGCTGCACTTCTTTAATTATTTTACTCAAAGGAATAATTTTAGCTTTTAGATTGGAATTCCTCACTTATGCTAGAGAAATATATAATACCTTCTTAGCTTGTTCTCCTGCTGATGAGAAGATGTTGGGTTGACTGAATGAATCATTTTGGATATTTTAATACACAATGGTAGACTTCAGCAAGAAGTTTGAGCTTTCACCTTGGCCTTCCAAAGAGTGAGCATTCTGACCAGATAAAAACAATACTGTAAAAGTGCCTTACTGTTCGAGAGGCAGTGCGATACTTCCAACTCTTCAAAATACATCTAAGATCCAACATACGCTTAGATCTCATAATTGCAAGCATGAACTCTTTCTGACTCTGCTTGGAAGAAAGGGCTGAGTGTGTTCTTACGAATATGCCCTTACTCTTTCTTGGAAAAGAAAATGGAAATACTGTTTTGAAGGCATACTTGTTATTATTAGAAGTCATTTCAAGGCTTGTCCAGATGACTCCTTTTGGACTTTTCACCAAGAGCGATAACATACAACTGCAAGGCCAGGGTGTGTCCAAGTTGTTGTGAGTCAAGGCTTGAGACAAATGTAGTCCAAATTTTTCGAAGGGCATCAGGTAGCTCCCTTGGGCTTGGTAGGTAAAATGCCTACAGAAAGAAAACATTTCATTTGAACATACCCAGCTGCATGCTGGGTTAGGGCCTGAAATGAGCCTTCCCCGATCTGTTGAATAAATGAGCGAGGTAGTAGTTTTGGATCCAATAATGTTGATGCTTCCTGAGGTTGAACTTACTGCTTGTGTTCCAGCTTCTGTGTTCTCATAATGCCTCAACAGTTGATATATTTTTTAAATGAACCATTAGTAGCCTGTTATCATTTTGCTAGATCTCCACCACTTGATCAGATGGATTATTTTTGGCAGGATGTTGTAGGCATACAAGTAAACAGGAAGTCACCATTGATCTGAGGTGGGCAACAGAGAATCTGTGCTGCGTAGGGACAGAGGGAAATATAGTCACTTCGTATTTTAATACCGTGTTGCTTAATTTAACACCTCTGAAGTTAGTTAACACTGCATGAACAAAGTCAGTTATCTTCTGATTTTTCTATGCTGGATTTTGCAATGGCATTTTCCCAATCAAAAAAAGGCAAATGAAATTCAGATATGAATTTGAGTGAGAAAACGGCTTGGAGAAACATCTGTTTGGGGCAAAAAATTAAACAAAAATACAAAGGAAAGATGTGCACAAATACGCTTATTAGTTTTCAGGCAAACTTGATTCCTGGATTGATTCCTGGACAACTGAAGAGCATGACACAGGCTATCGAATATAGTTTTCCATGCTTGCGAATAGTGCTTGGCTTTTCTCATGAGTCTTACAAGATTCGTTGGAAACGTTTCAGGAAAAAAGTTTACATTTTGCATCATCCTGTTGTTGCATGGCCATAGTTCACATGTGCCTTATTATATTGTGCTGGGAAGACTACAGCATATGCCCACACACACAGTTTTGTGAATGAGATAATATTTTCTAGTTTCAGTCAGAATTTTATGTGCGTTCCAGTGAAAATTAAAAAAAAGAAAACTTTAATGTGCTAATGTGGGCAGTGAAAAACCAAAAGCATGTTCATAGAATCTTGTTTTTGCCTTCCAAGCTAAAGAACTTTTTGAGGTAAATAATAGTCAGGCCTTAATATTTATGAATTTGTATTTTGAACCAGGTATTAAGAAATTCCATGATATCTCAGCCTACTCCTGCCAATATTTTAAAAAGCTAATAAAGGTAGGAATTTGCAACACAGGAAATTTTGTTTTGTTTCAGCCCAAACAAATTCTGCAACATTTCCATTCTGGCAAGCAGCAGTGTCCTGCAGCATTTTGCTCATAATTTTTTGATTCTGGGAATATGTTGTACATTTTCTCTGGGTTACTTATTTGTGTAAATTGTAATTTTCACTAATTGTGAATTTATGGAGGTCTGAAATGGAAAGACTTTCCTGGACACTCTCCTGGGAAGTGTCTCCTTTCAAGTGCAATGGGTTCCAAACATGGACATTGACCTAGACAGGTTACAAATAGGATAATTTATTATTTGTGCTCACATGACAGTTGTCAAATGGAGTGCTGTCAAAGGAAAACAAAGCCATAAGAAGATCTTTGCTTGTGAAAGGGGGTGGCATGCATATCACCCCCTTCATGGTGTGATCCTCCATGGTGGTTTATTTAGAACTGACAGTTCTCAGTGGCTTACACCCTTTCTATCCTTTGCCAGGACTGTAGACATGGGAAACTGGAAATATGTGAGCATCATTTGTGGGAGCTGTCAAAGCTCAGGCTTCCTCTAAAAATGGGGTTTTTAATGGGGACACACTTGTGAAATACCAGTTTCACAAATTACAATTTGTGCAGGTATCAAGAGCGAACAAAAGTGTACATATTTTCACTATTAAAAAACAAATCAGAAAATGGTATGCTGCCTTGAATGCAAAAAAAAATGAATGAAACAAAATCTGGAGAGCCAAACCTTTGACCCCACAAAAGAGAATTCTTATACCTCCTTAAATAAAGGTAGTGACCAGCTCTGGATTTTGGATTTTCTTCAAGAAGTATATTTAACATTTCATGCTTAGAAGACTGTGCTATGGAAGGAAAGCAGAAAGTAAAAGTTTATACATCAAAGGGCTAGAGTGGTCTGAAATAGGGCTGCTAGCCAATAGCCTGGTCACATTTGTGAGATGATTATGTTTGTTGCTTTTGATTTGCTTGCTGTTAAGTCAGTTGGTAAAAGGCACCCTTTTCACCGCTGTCAAATTTTTAGCTGTCCTACAGAAAATAGATAGCTTTTGTAATAGGTTCCTTTTTTTGGATGTACCAAAAATTGTTGTTCTTAACCCCCAGGCCCCACCAAGGAATTAATGTAATATATGTGTATATATCATATAGATGATCTATAGAATGCATCAAAAATTATTTCTAGACTTCTTTAAAAGGAGAAAATCTCCTTTTAAAGAAGTAGTTTATCTTGAAAATCTCCAAGATAAACTACCAACTGATTAAATTAAAATTCATGGAAAAATAATCAATGACATCTTTAAAGCAAGATATTGTCAAATAAAACAAATAAATACAAAACTTACCAATAAAAACTCAGCTACCCAGACTTTATTCATTAATTGTTACTGCAATTTTAATAACTCAAAACAGAAACAGATAAAATGAAAAAAAGACCAATTTTCTAACTTAAGATTTGAATATAGTCATTATAACACACACACACACACAGTGTATGCCTATATATTTAGAATGTGTCAAGATATACTACTATTCTTGGATATAATTATGCACAGAATGCAACAAAGAAAAAATAGCCATATATTTGTCCATTTGTCAGTTATGCTTTGAGTCCACTTCTTCAAAAATTGAAAGCATTGTTAAGTTCTCCATCCATTTTACTGTTAAAGCTTACTGTTTGTCCTTCCAGTGTTGTAATATTAGTCTTTTAGATATCAAAAGGGTACAGTGAATCCATTTATATTGACCTTGTATTAAGTTCCAAGAAGCAGATTGAGAAAGGAAAAATTGAAAAGAACATGCACATCAGTCCAGAAGGCCAGCAAAAAAGGTAAGTCTTCCAATCTTTCATGAAGACCTGCAAAAAAAATGGAATTTTTACATATTTTGCTTTGGGAAATCCAAAAAGGCTATATGCATGGATATGTGGAGAAAGATTTTTTTTTTTTGGGTGAAATTTTTATGCGTTTAAACATCTTTTTTATTGATACCTCAATAGCTTAATTAATTAATAGAAACAGTCATCATTACAACATGCTTCAGATTTCTCATTTACTTATGACCTCTAGATTTGCAAATGCTAAGTAGGAGTTCATTTAGACTAAATGATGGAAATCCATCACAAGCTTACTTTCTTTTCTCTAATCCTTTCCTGATTCTGTGTGAAGATTGACTGGAAATCACTGGGATTGGCCTGAGTTGGCTATACGTCATCCTCTTTATGGCTGTCCAAGTAGGGCCTCCGTCTATAGCCAAATTGTGCATGGTTGAATTCTGAATGTTAGCATATGATTGCAACCAGATGGAATGTGGCTGGCTCTGGCTGCTTCATCATGCTTCTTGGCTAAGCAAGGAAAGAAGAATTCATTTTAATGCAGTGTTGCTTTCCGTTCAGGAGAACTGCTGCAGATTTCTCTGCCCTACCATAACTGGGCATACAACAGCCAAGCTCATATTTTTGACTCAAGTGTCCCTCACACAGGAGTGATGCCAGAGCAGAGTATGCAAGGACAGCACTAACCATGTGAGCTGGATGTGCCAGTGAATATATGCTCTAGTATTAGGAGAACTGACTGCATGAGTCGAATTTCCTGCTTCCCACTGTTTGGCAGAGGCATTTCCTTCCTCTTTCTCCTTTGTTACCATTTGGCAGCAGAAGCAGCCACAGCAGTAACGTTTCCCCTTGCTTTTCACTCTTCCAAAAGTTTCTTTTGCTACCTGGCCACACAAGGAACAGTGGCAGAGCTTGTCCATTAATATCTCCACCGCCACCATGACAACATGGAGCATATGGCAGCCATTGGCGAGGGCAGCTGACCCTACCAGACTGATGCATCCCCATCAGGCAATACACTGGGAGCGGCTGGCTGGGTGAAGAAGCGGGTGGTGAAGGAGAGAGGGAATGTGCGAGAGGGCAGTTGGGGCAGCAGTGGGAAGGTGAGGGCAGAGCAAGTAGGCAGGCAGGCAGGAGCTCAGTCCAAATGCTGGTATGCCACGTTCTGAGGAGCTCTGTGGGGGAACTGGTGGCTGTTGGGAGGTAGCTGCCAAGCCGACTCTGGTGCAATTCGAAGCGGCAACCAAAACAAGTCTAAAAAATTGAGAAACCACAGCTGCCAAAGAGTAAAGCTCTCCTTGAAATGGTCACAAAATTCTTTCCATGAAAAATTGCCAAAAGGTTTCCCAACAAATTTCACGATCAATGGGGTGGCAAATTTGGGAGGACAGGCATTTAATCTCAGCCTTATTACAATAAGTCAAACCTGAGGTTCAGCTTTAAAGGAATAAAAAGAAATTGGAGCTGATTTTTAAAACCCTGCCTTTCCACCCATCCAGTTCCTCCCCCATTTCTTTAAGAAAATCAGATTTCTTTGTATTTCAGAGCAGCCCACAATGTGTAAATGAACAGCATTGCTATTTAATTCCTAAACATATGCTACCATTAAGCTAAGGTTCTTTCCAGATTGAATAAGTAGTTGGTTTTTCTTCAGGAGAATCTGATGTCTGTCTATTTAGGGAGCTGAAGAACATCTCTGAAATGCTATTATGCTCTCACGAAGGAGAATTCTTCACCCAGTGTTAAATTCTGCACTTTTTGGCAGTCTGAGAAAATGCACATCAGGCCTGAGTATATAATCCCACAGAGTTCAGTGGGAATTCCTTCCTAGTAAGGATGCTCAGGGTTGTAGCATTAAAATTCTAACATCACCCCGTGACTTGCTGTGTCAGCAGATATTTCGGAACAACATTTGCATCACCAGAACATTGAAGAATATAACAGTTTTGCAAAAATGTAATGAAAGTGCTTGCAGCCAGCACAATTATTTAGCCTCTGAATAGGGTGTTGTCAGTATGTTTGCAATTTGTGGTACAAAACTACTAGAAAATCCTGAAGAATCAATCCCTTTCACAAGCCCTGGTAGTTGGTAACAAGCAACGTACAAATTGATTGTATTCAAATAAACACATCTCCATATACAAATGGGCTATAAAATCTCTTATAAATATAAAAGAACATAAAATAATTGGAAACCGGAAAACTGTTTCCTCCAAGAACAAGGCTTTTAAAATGCAAGCAGATCTTTAAACCACCATTAAATTCAATTTCTTTCTCTCTCTTTTAACTACACAGTTGTTCTTGTTTCAAGTTTCAATCTTAGTGCATTTCTATAAATATCATTTCATGGACCAGCAAGTTAAGCAGATAAAAGAAGTCTAAAAGTTAGGTTGGAAACACCCCTGATTTTCACTTGATTTTATCCTTCAACTCGTGGTTTTACAATATTGCCCTATTTATGTTATTTCCAAAGTCTTCTACATTTATTTTCCCATAGAGCTTCTAAAATGGCTTTCCCGGTAGCGGTATGAAAACATAAGCTCAATTGGTTTGTTTACAGAGAAATCTTGGCATAAATACATAGGAATATTGAATATGAACGATCGCCTTTAGCAGCCAATGCTGTAAGTCATCCACAAGCTGTCATCAGTAACAGAAATGCGTCTGCATATTTGGTACCATGTTTGGCTGTCTAATCAAAACAATATGTAAACTGTTGGCAAGCAGGAGAGATCACCAAGCCAAAAGTATTTACAAGCTACATCTGCGTTTCTGGAGGTTTTGCAGAGAAGGAAAAGGAAAAAGGGCAAACAGCTTAACAGCAGAGCAATTTCTTAGCCTTGGTCCTCCACATGTCCCAAATCAGCTCTGGCTCCAAGTTTTCCAGGGTGTTTGGGTGAGACACCCCCAAAGAGTCCACTTCCTGAACAATCCTAACTGTCATTGTCACCAGCTGCTCTTGCTCTCCACTGCTCATCACCGCTACCCATTACTTGCTTGACAGGCAGGGAACCAATCAGTAAGGAGGCCTCCTCCACATCAGCACTATTGTCTAGGTGAAAGTGAGGAGCAAGGGGATGAGCAGATGCAGAAGAAAGGGACTTCAGAGAGGGTCTTGTCTGTGGGGTTGTGCTGGAATCTGGGCCCTCAGCATGGCTTCTCCCTTAGCTAACCTGTCACAGTGTCATGTGCATCTTTTCTTCTTTCCCTCCTTCCTTGACTTCCTTCTCCTTTTTTGTATTTCCGATGAGGAAACTAAGGGCTTAGTCCTTAGACCAACCATGTGCCTTGAAAGATTTACATCAATTAGGCCATCTGGGTAGGCAACATGACAAAATATAGAGGGATTCAAGCGCCACATTTGAGAGCTAAGAACACAAAGCCCCTCTGCCTGGGTGGACGAATCTGTAGTTTCCCTTCACATTCACTTCCCTTTAAAACCTCCACTTCTTTCCATGTCGTTTATGAAGAAATGTACAAATTCTGGTAAGTTCTTATGAAAAATGGAACAAATCAAAATTCTCACCCATCGCTGCACAATGTGCCTGCCTTTTCTTTAATGTGTGCTGTAGTGCCAAGGCATATCCCTTGCAGGTCTTAACAGGTTCTCACAGGTAGGTGGTGCTGATGTGCTGGAACCTTGCTCCCAAACACACAAAAGAAACAGGAAAGTTCCCGCAGGATCAGCATGATTTTTCCAAGTGTTCACTAAAAGTGAACTCTGTCCCTTTCTTCACAGAAGTCCTTAATTTCTTCAGTGTCAGTAGATTTTCCCTTTCTTTAGGTATGAGTAACAACAAACTCACTCAAGTTCAGATTTCTATGAATCCAACCTGTGGAGTGGTTTATACCAGCGATATGGATGCTGGTGACTTGTGGACCACTTTAAAAAAAGTTGTCATTATGGGGGAAACTGCACAAATATGCTTCAGTGCTAGTGAGCATGAGCACTCATGCACTCTTCTGCAGTGGAACAAAATTCTCACACATCTTTATCCCCACCCCCAGTATTTTTTCTATAGCAAAATAAATACATATGGGAGGGACGAAATAAAAATCCAATACAATCCACGTTATGCATACATAAATCAACATCAAAAGTAGACCAAAATTTTTCAGCAGTGGAGACCAAAATTTAACAGGAAGTGCAACTACTGCAAGCTGCATAGATAAAATATTGGGAAACAGAACATAGATCTTGTACAATACCTGTGAGAATATCAAGTTATTTGCCTGGCACCAGCTGAACCTTTCCAAGAAGGGCATTCCATAACTGGAGGCTTACCCTGAGGAGATCCACTCACCAGCGGCCACTCACTGGGGATACCTTTGACTCAGATGACAATCTTGAGGCATGAGTAGAAATGCATGAGATGAAGCAGCCTGCAAGCTACAAAAACCTCTAAAGGCTGAAAGCAGAATTTTGAACTGGGCTGAGGAACAAAGTGGTAGCACATGAAGATTATAGAATGTAAGTATCGGATGACTGTAGCACCCAAGTCTTGTCATTAGCCCTGTGGCTCCTCTGTTTTGTACTGACCTGAAAGCCAGACACTTGTACGACACACTGCAATCATCTAAGGGAGATTATTATTTATTATTATTATTATTTTTTTATTTTTTCGGTTTATATCCTGCGTTTTTCCTACAAAGGGCTCAAGGCAGCTTACAACATTCTCCTCCTCCATCTTATCCCCACAACAACAGCCCTGTGAGGTAGGTTGGGCTGAGAGTCTGTGACTGGCCCAAAGTCACCCAGTTGGCTCCATGGCCGAGTGGGGACTCGAACCCAGATCCTCTGAGTCCCAGTCCCATGCTCTTAACCACTACACCAGGGTAAGAAGTGGGGAAATGACATTGCTAACTGCGGGCCCAACTCCTGGCCTATCCCTGCACTGAAACTAGTGTAATGGAACATTAGGACTGTGTCTTCTAGGTATACCCTTCAACATCTCACAAAACAAGGGGCACGCAGGACAAAGAGCTGCCTCCAACCATTATTAGACATGGTCTTTGTTGTATGCTTTCTTCCTTTGTTCTTCACTTCCTGTTCTTTTACTGATTTAAATACCAGGAGTATGTGCAATGATATTCTAGAAAGCATCCATAGCACAAAGGCCTTTTATAAAGGCAAAGGGGAACATTGGTACAGAGAGGAAGCTTGTCCTACTCCTGACTTTGCATGCCCTTCCAAGCTGTGGCCTTGATATCTGGTATAGGGAAAGTCTATACAGGCAAATCCTGTGCAGATCCCACACTTGGTGCATGGATTTTGTGGAGAGAAGCCAAGAATCCCTGCAACCCTCAAGGCAGGGCCAACTGCACAACCTGCTGTTTCTTTTTTCACAGGAAACTCCTTGACAGAATTAATTACAAAAGAGAGCTACTTTACCTCTGGTTATCAACTGTTCAAAATGTCCCTTGGGGTGCAAAATGACAAACTATGTGCTACCTGGCGCCTCGCAAATGTTACCTATAAACTAGAGTTGGGGGAATCAGCACCACTTCAGCTGGCCAAGATTATATGACCTCTACCTCAATGAGTCCCTTGGACCGCAAGGCGATCAAACCGGACAGTCCTAGAGAAGATCACCCCTGACTGCTCTTTAGAAGGCCAGAAACTGAAGATGAAACTCAAATACTTTGGCCACCTAATGAGAAGGAAGGACTCACTGGAGAAGAGCCTAATGCTGGGAACAATAGATGGCAAAAGAAGAAGGGGATGGCAGAGGATGAGGTAGCTAGATGGAATCACTGAAGCAGTTGGTGTGAGCTTGAGTGGGCTCCGGGGGATGGTGGAGGACAGGAAGGCCTGGAGGAATGGGGTTGCGATGGGTCGGACATGACTTCGCGACTAACAACAATAACAACCTCAATGCTCAGAAGACCTCACTCCTGTTTCTGGTTTGATTTCTTTATCTTTTCATATGAACTGAAAAAGTGCCCGTTTTGGCATGCACTTTACTAAAGTGAACACTCACATTTATATTCTCCTCCCATTGTCTGAAGTAGGAGACAGCAAAAGCACATCTTTAAAGTAGATATTATTCTAAAGTATGCATTTTGCAAACATAACCAGAAGAGTGTGTCAAAAAAATGCTTCTGCTTGTATGCTGGGTTATGAACTAGGCAAATTCTGGTTAAAAAAAATCAAAACAAATTTCTCAAATATTCCTACTGTAAACATAACCATATCACCTAGGGATGGATGTAGGAGAGAGGAGTCACTGGGCTCATGCTGGAAAAGGCTGAAAGGTGCTTCTTTTAGCCATTAAAAAATACACCACTTTCCCTTTCCTGGTTTCTGTAGGCAGGGAAAATAACTACAGCAGCTCTGGCTGAAGCTGGTACAACTCTCCAATTTGTTTTGGATTCAGCAGATTCTCAGTGTCCTCCTATCCACCACCTTGGAATGCTTTTGGTTTGGTATTGTCACCTTTGGAGCAGCAACAGTGAAGCAGCCATAATGGCAGTGCCTTCCATTGCAAGTCAAGGGAGGACCTTCATAGAAGTCCTTCCTCTCTGTTAGCCAACCTTCACATGCAGCTGTGGAGAAGAATGTCCACCATGGCACAGGGCTTATGGCATGCCACCCAAGGGACTATAGTTTTGCACCTTAAAGATGCAGTCCTATGTATACTTACACAGATAAAGCCTCTATGGGGTTTTGTGGGACACATTTCTCCCTAAGCATGTCTAGGGTTACAGCTTAAGAAACGAGTATCAAAACACTTAGCTTTGGCAAAAGTGTTGCACCAATTTTCATGTAACAAAATCCACAATGAGCTCAAATAGGCCAACATTTCTAAGAATCCAAACGACAGTAGACTAGCTTTTCCTGACTTTCATGGATTCCATGGACATGTGAACTTTTATTTTCCAAAAATTTATGCAAATTTAATTGTAGACAAATACAAAAAGTTTAAAAAACAGATCTAAAATGTACATTTTTCTCCATAGGAAGTACACATTATTGGAAGTGTGAATTTGCACAACTGCAAATTTGCACAAATGGGTATAAAATACAATTCTGTTGGTGAGCAAATGACAATAAAAAGCAGCTGAACATCTTTGAAATGTAGATGGGATGGCTTGTGAAATGTCTGTATATTTCTAGCAGCAGTCATATTAAGAGATAAGCCATTTTTGAAACTAGGTACTAAGTACCTTTTCTTGTTTGTTTATTTGTGTAAAATGTATTATCCTGTCTTTTGATTCAGAAAACCTTAAAGTATTCACAGTATGAGCTAACACAATTTACATTAAATGTTCAATAACAATATTATTAGTAATTACAAAACAGTCAGAACAAGATCACAAAATAGTGCAGCAAATGGAGGAGGGAAGAAGTTTTATTTGAACCTTCATTTTTTGTTTAAACGGTCTTTTAAATAAATGACAGGGCAATCCTATCCAGGTATACTCAAAAGTAAATCCCACAGAGTTCTATTAAGCTTATTCCCAAGTAAAAGGTTTTTTGAGTGAAGCCTTCTTAAAATAGTGGCATTAAAAAGAAAAAAAGAAAAGCAAAAAGAATGAATTTTTTTCTTTTCATTGTAAGTTGTTTTCCTTTTTAAATCCCTTTCTTAAAAAAACAAGTGCTTGGCTATTGGGTGGAGTTCAGGAGTGGTGGAGAAGCAGGCGGTACACCAACTGCAAAATGGGCCAAAGCAAAGTGCCACCTCCCTTTTAGTTCTTGCTATTTATTTTTACAATGATTGCAAGTTTCCATTATAACACTTGCTTGCCTGAAAAACTCTGGCAAGACTAGTGTTTCCATGGAGACACTTCTCTTTTTCATACATATTTATCATTTAAAAGCAGGAAACCCACCCTCCTTTTTTTTCTTCCTATCAGTGAACGCTACTTTTAGCACTTAATAACTGAAGTCAAAGCTGATTTATTTTTTGTGTCAGTGTGTCTTAAACATATCCCTCCTATCACGAAAAACTCATGGAGTGGTACAGTCATTTTCTTGTAAGGAGTTTATTTTAAACTTAACTTCTAAAAACAGCTCTCTCACACACACACTCCAAAAAGAAAAGCAGTTATCTTCTTAACTTAATTTTTGGTGACCACTCTAGGTGTACTTGACCCAGCATCTCTGAAATATATGCATTCTTCTACCATTGATTAAAGCACATTTCCACACAATTTTCAAAAGGAAGCATTTTAATGTATATTTTTGAGCTACGCATGGGCTCTTGGGCACATTTTATTTTATTTTATTTTGACCATGAATCATTACAAGCTCAGAAATTACAGACATCGACCACAAATTGTATCCAAGTGTCTGGAAGGTACAAATGGTGCAAATCCTAATAAAAAATGAACAGAAATGAATTTCTCATACATCCTTAGTCCTGATTATCCCTGGATGTCAGATGAGCTCAGACAGGGCCTTCAGGCAAT
Source organism: Varanus komodoensis (assembly GCF_004798865.1). Classification (NCBI taxonomy): domain Eukaryota; kingdom Metazoa; phylum Chordata; class Lepidosauria; order Squamata; family Varanidae; genus Varanus; species Varanus komodoensis. The sequence goes on along the minus strand of NW_025335408.1, from coordinate 9,163,084 downwards.
CTATTAACAAACTGTTCAGATGAAGGAGCAGGACTGGCACCAAGCATTGCATTTTGGGAAATCTAAGATGGTGGCTACCCGGCACCAGACTGAGCTGAGTGGCTTCTTGGCTTCTGCTTGGGCAGTAATGGAGAGATGCAGTGGTGATGGCGGCAGAAACAGGTAGCTCTGTGGGCATGGAGGGACAAGGTCTGTTGCCACTTCGGACCAGTGAGCTGTGTCACTCCAGGTGGCTCATGGTAGGGCTGATCTGAGCAGCAGAGTGAAGCTACCTGCAGGGTGCCATGTACAGGATGACTCGAAGTCCTATTTCTCGGAAGTCAGTTCTTTGTTTGAAGGGCTGCCCAGCCCAAGTCCAATTTAAAATAAAACAAAACATAGCAATGGAGAGCAGAGACCCGGAATAGCCCTTCCACAATTAGTATCTGGAATTAACTTACAGAGCAAGCTCACAGGTCACCTGGTCACCGTCTTGCCCACTGTGATAAGGCATACTTTATTTCAATTTAAATTATAGTAAATATTTCCACACTTGTAGCTGTATGGATAAATTAGCTTCTCTGTATTAGTTTCTTCTTTCATCTTTTTGGTGATACATTTCTTTAAAAAAATGCATTTATTTTAGTTTTTGGAAATCTGTAGGTGGCAACTCTAAATGGGCTAGATGAAGTTAGGAAAATATGTCCAAATGATGGAGCAAGGCGTTTTAAAGCATTGGGATTTATGCTTCACATCAATCAGCAAAATGTCTTATACCAGCACTGATGGAACGACTTAGGTTGTGACTTGAAATCCATGTGGATTTGAATTATTATTTACTTGATACCCATGTTAAAGCATTTTTGTAACAACCAAGTATTAAGTCAAAATTATAGTTATAAAATTGATAAACCTAATAATAATTATTGATTTTTTGTAATTTCCTGCATTTAGCACTATATGTAATTTTTGTGTATGGTCCCTTCGTATCTTTTTCTTTCCTTTACATGTTACATTTCTTTGTTTTTTCCCCTATTATCAATAATAATAATAATATCCCTGTGGATTTTTCAGGAAAGAGCACTGTGCACAGTATTTGGAACTCAGGAGTTCTATTCTCACATGATAACCATGTCTATATAGTACTTCCAGGAACAAAGGAAGTCTGGCCCTGTCTACCTGTTTCTGAGGAACATGAGCGGGAAGATAGCACTGCTCCCAAGTCCTGCCTTTGGGTTTTCCTTGGGCCTCTGACTGGTGGCTGTGCAAACCAAATATTGGATGGGAAAGACATTTGGTCTAATCCAGCACTGGCTCTTTTTATGCGCTTATGGAGAGCATCAGTTGGGGGAATGCAATGTGAGGAACACACATACAGATTCTATGCATGTACTGTTTTTAAGAGTGAGGACTCGTTCATATCTTAGGCCTGAACAAATAGATGCAAGATCTGTTGTGTGCATAGGCTAGGCTCTCTTTTTTAGCCAGGCAGATTTGTAGACGTTAAGCCATGTCGTGTGCAGGATACTGTAGGGGGTTATACTGTGACCTGCTCATTTCTCATTCTTTTCAATATATGTGAATGTGAGGAAGGCACTGTGAGAGGGGCATCTCAGTCTTGCTGATCACTGACCTTCTTTGTGTTACAGTAAAGAAAAACCTTCTTCAGAAATAAGAAAAAGATAGATCTAGCCCATTTCTAAAATGATTTTTTACCAATTTATAAGTCAATATAAAGATTTCAAAACATTTTAATAAATCAGTGGTTGCTTTATTCAAGAGCAGACAAACATCTGAAATGTTATATAGTTCATATTTTAGTGAAATGTATTTGAACCATTACCTATTGCATTTTCTCTTTTTGCTTTCTGTGACAAGCATTTGCTTTTCCTTTTGTCACCATTTGGTGGATCCCACCATATGCAACTTGTTCAGTCCAGAGGGTGATAAGATCTCTTGGATTTATTTATCTTCTATTGTACAGCTGAGGTGGTCTTCATATGTGCACTAATAATGTTTACATTTATAAAATGGAACACAGACTTTCTGCTGAGGTGAAAGATCAAAAGGTCAACAAAACACAGAGATTAGATCGTCTACCTAAGCAGTCTGCAATGCAGGGAAACATCAGTGATTGAGATATGTACCTCTTAATTTTGGGGACCAAAGCCATGATGTTACTTAGATGAGTACCTTTCTTAATTTCATGGCATTTCCATCAAGAATATGTAACAGCAAAATATATCAGTGAATCTCATCTTACATTACAAAACTTCACTTAATGGCTGTGAGTGCAGGACCCCAGTCCAGATTGTGGTCCTAGAGTTGTGAGGTGGGGACAAGCCATTTCCTTCCTATGAAACCCATCCAGATAGGGTACCCTGTACCTGCCGTTCTATTGTTTATTTGTTTGTTTATTTATCATAAAATAGCCCTAAAGCAGTGTACAAATAGTAACACACTGTAGCATAATGATAAAGTGGGAACTCAAACAGGAGAACAGAAAAAAATGCACAACATAGCAAAAGTAAAGAGGGGGAATGCATATTACCAAATCAAATAGGGATCAGTTAAACAAGGGAGGAAGGAGGCTGATCTGTCTGGCATCAGAGTGTGGGGAGGGCAGTGAAGAAGAAGAGTTGAAGCCTGCGTCTCTCACACTAGAGTCTCTAGCTGAATTGGACCTCCTGCACTTACTCAAGAGTGAAAAAACAAACAAACAAATTATCTCTCTTGCTTCATCTTTAAGACAATGTGTGCTTTTTATTAAGAATAGTCTTTGAAGGAATAGATACATGATGAGGAATTCATGGGACCTTGTGGGCTCCTTAAGTCATGATACCATCTCCAATGTCCCCCAAATGCCAACTGTAAAGAAATAGTGAAATACTCAAGTGTTGAACTCAATGGAAGTCCATGCTTCAGGATCAGTTCCAAACCATCCCAGGGATTGTAGCTTGGTGGGGTTAGAGACCCACAACAAAGAACTGCAACCCAGGGATTCTCTGGGAAGAAAGAAACACTCTTAAAATAGCTAAGGGCTGCAGTGTGGATATGCCCAGAGAAGTTGGCTCATGAGCTTACAATAAATCTGTGACCGTATTTAACTTGTGCAGAATAAATATTTTGCCAAGGTAAATGGTCCAGGCTCCTAAAGAGGGAGTATAATCTGAGCATTGATAAAAGAGCCATGTGTTTTCTTAGGGTGAAGTTATCTCATTTCACAGGGCGCAAACTCGATGAAATCCATATGCACTTATATTTTCAGGTTTTAGCATTGCGTATGATGAGTTGAATCCCACAAGGCCCTGACATAAGGTCTCACCAATTCATTTCCCATTCCCGAAGCCAAATCTGGTAGTTGAACAACCAGATGTTGATGAGCCTAATTCTTCATGTCATTTATAATTAACTTCCTTTACACACGGGCAGACCTCAATGTTGCCATCCTTAATTTCTACCTTTACATACTTCCGGCACTAAATTACTTTCTTTCCACCTCTGAGTTCTTCCATCCTTTGCCCAGTCTCTCCTCTGCTGTCCCATTCCTAACAATTGTTTTTACAGTGACTCAGTCTTATGTCATGATTATGAATAAATATCTAGAATTCCTTTGCATTGGCCCATTTGGCTGACCAAGAGCAAAGTGTACAAAGGCATTCATTTTATCTTGGCACACTGACCCGTTTTACTGAAAATGGACGTAATTGAAATTAGGAATGGTCAGGAAATAAGTTAGATCTATGTGTAGATCAAATGGTTATTTGCACGGCTCTCCAAGCTTTTTTGAATATCAATATTTTTACAGCATAAAAGGTCCCCTTCCCAAAATGAGAAGCAAACATGTAGATTTGTACTTGCATGCACAGGTCATCTCAGTGTTTTCTTCAAGGGGTGCAGTAGGTAATTGTCTCTGCCTTCAGCCACTAGATTGCCTCTGAATTTGTATCTGGATCCTTCCCCAGAAAATAGCTTCTACCTGGCTTCACCTCCAGCCAACAGAGTGCACCTGGCTTCAGCTGGTGAACCTCAGAATTCTAGTGGGGAAGGCGGGGACAAACTATAGTGCAGAAGCTGCAAGCCTGACATCTCCCCATGCCTCTTTTCAACTCCTCTTGTAAACCCTTTTCTAAAACCACCTATAATTGTCATGGTCTGGAATCCAAAGGATGCTCAGAGAAGACATGAACAGTGCAGTCCTGTGCATGGCCACTCAGAAGTCTCACAGGTTTCACTGGGGGCAACTGTCAGGTAAGTTGCATAGGAGTGCAGCCAAAAGTATTTACTGGGCGACTTTCACTATTAGTCTTTGCTGGCCAGCATCTTTGGCATATGGGTTGAAGTGTATAAGCAGAAGTTCAGCAACTGGTCCTGGGAAAAACAGCTGGATGCAGCCACAGTATTGGAGTTCTGTCGCATTATTGATCCCAGAGCCAAACATGCATGAACTAGGATTTAATTTTAATCAAGCTTAACATAAAAATGGATTACAGAAGAATTTTTATTGCCCTACAATGCACAGTTGGATAAATTGTTTCATATTAAATGTTGTTTAGAACTATTTCTTTAGCAATAACCAGTCGCAGACAATGCAGTCCAATGAGCTTGTCCCTTACTCTCCAGACTCAAAAAAATGCAGACATTCTAGGAGGTAAAGGAGGACTTCTTTTGCCATGTAAAAAGTAGGTGATCAGTTTTGGCTGTCTGGGCATTCTGTTTCAGAGAAGAGAGGAGAGAGGAGGGTAAGATGCTGCCAGGATGTTCGATGTGCTAGTGGCACCTGGCTCCTCCCTCCCCACCCATAAAAGCCACCAAATTCAGAGGCACAACCTGTGTAGTTCTTCCCAGGCTGGCTAGAAGGGTAGAGGAAAGGTGTTCTAAGTTTGGTGGCTAGAAATATTTCTATTAATAACAATAAAAATATAGCCAAGTTTTCCTGTGAAATGAAAAGAAAGCAAAGATCTCACTTTAATACAGATATGAAGTAAGATGAGCTTTGATGTGGCATTCAGAGAACTTTGACAAGCTTGGATTTTGCTTGCACGTGCATCCCTACTCTTAGAAATCTATAGGTATTTGAATAAACCAAAGTTAGGGAAATGGGATATTATTGTAGGGCACTATGATAAAATCTAGCTAATATTAAGAACGACACTGAGCCCTGTTGATCCTCAGAGTTTAAAGTACTTTAACTGAGCCTTCAAGGAGGTGTCAATTACAAATTCCAACCTGATTTACCAAAAATAATATAGTTATATAAGATGAGTGAAAAAAATATTATAGGTTTCTCCTTTTATGTCCTCAAATTCACATACTGGGTGGCACAATCGTCAGTGCAAGACTCAGTCATATTATCCTTGCAAGGAGTGAACCTCAGAAACGCATGCTTGACTGAGAGGGTCACATTAACCCTGTAAGAAGTATTAAGGCATAGCGCAGCAACATATAAATTAGATTATTTTTATTAATAATAACAGCTATGGTTGTCAGAAATGCATGTTATAGTTTCAAAATTCCTTTGTTTATTACTTGATCGTCGACCACAGCAGAATCCTGCCTGTGATGGAGTGAGCAGCCCTAAGATTCAGGCATGATATGCGTTTAAGGGTGAAATAGAAGCTGGCTTATTAAATTTCATCTAAGCCTACCTCTGCTTTAACACTATTATACAAAACATAACTAGAATGGATAGGAAAGTGACCAGGAAACCATGTCCTTGCTGATCTTCTCAAAACCATTGAATCTACCTTAAATAGCCATAATTGGTGATTTGTTAGATCAAGGGTCTTCCTCTAATCAATGAAGCACCATGCTTATATTGATTGCTCTCTATGCCTATGAAAATACCATTTATTATCATGGGAATGGTAGAAGAATGAATGAGACAATGCTGTCTTGAAATGGAACTAATCTGGTGCACAGAGATAATTAATTAATTAATTACGAGAATTGACAAGAAACCAGTTACTTGAGAGCATATCAGTATTTCATGAATGCTAGGCAAAAGCACAGAAAATAAAATAACCCTGGACAGTTATTTAATTGCTAGGATTTTAACATTTGTTTTCAAGATGTAATGTAAGGCTATTTCATTCAGACCAAAATCCTGAGAGCCAGTGCTGTCTAATGGTTAGAGTGCTGGACCAGGACTTGGAATAAGTGAGTCTCAGTACTGATTCAGATTCAAAGGTCACTAGCTGATTTTGGACCAGTCATGGACTCTCAGCTTAACCTACCTCAAAGGGTTGTTGTTCTTAGGAGAAAATGGAAAGAAGGAGAACATTGTAAGCTACCTTGGATTGTGAGCTACTTGGTGGTAAATCACCTGTCTTGCCATTGTTGTCATCCTTTTTTTGACTTGCACTTCCAGAAATGAGTGGCATTCCTGGTGCTCCCTCCCTCCCTCCCTCCCTCCTTTCTTTCTTTCTTTCTTTCTTTCTTTCTTTCTTTCTTTCTTTCTTTCACATGCTACATTGTCATGTGCATACAGAGTGGCTCAGCCAGAAAGCGAGACAAGGTGCACGGTAACACTACCCAACAGATCAGCCAAGGACTGAGTTGAGCAGGAATTGCAGGGAAGGGTGCCCTTATTTGCTGAAAGACATTATCCAATGCCTACATGAATGCAAAAAGTGATCTAAAAAGTTGGTGATGCATGTAAGCAAGACATCAGCCTTATAGACTCCCCGTGCAAAGGACCAGTCACAGCCTGATGCTCCAGCTTTGGTGCAAGGTGTCCCTGTATTAGTACTCGAAGGCCTATTGCTGAGCACAGGCCAAAGGTCCAGGCTCTGTCCAGGCTTCCAGTTTCTTCAGGAGGGGCTGGGCTAGACGCCTACTAATAACCCTGGGCTTGTGTGCTGTAGACTAGGATGGGGAGAAGGTAGACCTCCAGATTTCGGGATGGCGACTGAGCATTCATGAGCATTGGCCATGCTGGTCAGGGCTTCTGGGAGCTGAAGTAGAAAGTATCTAGAAATCTAGACAACAGTCAGCTACATTTGGCTCAGTATAAGGAGGGGTCCTCCATCTCTAATGTCCATGTTTGGGTTTTTTTCTAACTGCTTGTGACATAAACTTAGTGCTATTTGTCTGTATCTAGAAATGCATTAGGGTCATTTCATATAAGGTATTTTTGTACTTAAATATGATATTCAAGCACATACACTGGCTCTAAAGTGCACATATGTGTACCTTTAAGCACTTTCTCACAAAAAGTACTCGTAAACTAACTGGTATTTCCCCAGATCCTGTGATCTGACTCCCAATCACTTTCTTACATCTACACTTGTCTCAGCTTCTGGGATCAAGACTGACTGGACCAATTCCGTATTTCTGCCCACCTTTTCTTTCACACAGAAGAGTTGGCCAGTATTTTTGAAATCATTCATGCTGAGGGGCGAATTCAGTGTAGGTTGGTGCTACAGCCATTTCCCAGATGGAGAGATGGACCTATAAGTCCCAAATAGAAAGACTACATAGAATAAGATCAAGCTTTCTTGGGAAATTTTGTTTAGTGAGTGATAACACAAACCATTTTTGTTACTAATCCTATAAACAATATATTTTAAATTATATGAGCAAAGTGTAGTGGTTAACGTGTTGGATAGAGTTTAGAAGGACCCAGAATCTATTCCCTGCTTTATCATGAAGCTCACAGGGTGTCACTGGTTCAGCCTCTGGCCCTCAGCCTACTGTACCTCACAGGATTGTTGTGATAATAACATAGAATGAAGGGGGTTCTGCACACTGCCCTGTATTCTTGGAGGAATCTAACAATGCAAAGTAAGAAATACATAAACATTTCCACCAGATCACACTGAAATATCAGGTGCCTAGCTAGAGCTGTAATTCTGACCATCTGCAGTTTCTAGATTTCTTTCCATATAGCCAGGTAAATTAAGGTCACAATCCAATGGGGAGTTGTGTGGTTAAGCCATTAAACAAGCTGCCCTGCTCCAAACAGTGTAATTGTATGCCTGCCTACTTGGAACTCAGCCCCACTGTTCATTTGGTTTTACTCCCACGTAAGTGTGCAGAGGACTGCAGCCTGAATTATTCAGATACAGTGAAAGAAACCAATTATTTTTAAGCATCTGTTGGAGGAAATTATGGAAAGCTAGGAACCCAAGCCTTAAAGAGACTTAGGTCATTTGCCTTTGAAGTAATCAGGTGAACTACAGTATCCATCCTTGATCATGAGAATGCAGGAAGTTATAAAATCCATTCACAAGGCAGCAGTCTTTCTCAAAAACCAGCAGAACAGAAGTGTTAATTGTCAAAATAAGATTTATGCTGCTTGTGACTCCTGTTGTCTGTTTGGCTTCTAATGGTACACAAAACAAAAGCATTCTGGGTACCATCCAGGTTTCATAATTAAAACATATTCACCAGTTACATTACACACAACAAATAATGGTTGTCTCAGAAAATTAATATCCTCATTGTGCAATTTAGGTTTTAAATCAAAGTTGACAAATAAGGTTGGGATATAACCGTACGTGAACCATGGGGCATTTTTTGCATATGTAAACACAAATTAGCATTTCATGGCAATTTGTTAATTTAATTAGGTGTTTTCGGCATTTGTTCTCCCTCTTACTTAAGCAGAACGCCCCTATTTAAAGCTTTTAGATGAAGGTCACATGTGTGAATCTTGTTTTGCCAGGTGGATCGTCTAGCATGTACAGGATCTTGATAAAAAGCAGCTGCAGCTGCCTGATACGGGGCTATGGCTGAACTGTGCAAACAAATATATCTTGGCCTCAGATACTTGCCACATCTGCCAACAATTAGTTATCTATCAGAACTGGAAAGGGGGCACAGAATAAACATGATCTGATTTCAGAATAAGCAAACAAACAAGGGAGCCAGCATCATTATTCATCAAGTGGATGTGGAGTTACCTAACTTGTGGACTCAGGCTTAGACCTGTCAGTCTGGAAAGTTTAAGGAGAAGGATTAGATAACAAAAGATCGGACTGTTTGAATGTTTTGCAGATGTTGTGCGCAGTGAAGTCACCAACCTGCCTGCCTGAGAAGAATGTCTAAATCGTCAGCTGGGTTACTTGTGGATGTCAGATCCTAGTAGCCTATTGACACTCGCATCAGTGCCACTCATCCCTGTTCAGTACTCTCTGCTCTCAGAACGGAACTTATATTGTCTTTTATGCGTGGTGAAGCCAGGTAATTTAAGATCAGGGCTTAAAGCAGAATCCTATGCAGGCTTAGACAGAGGGAAGCCCTGCAGCCCCCTGCATGCCCTGGCTAGTGTCATGTAATCGTTTTAGAGGGGCCCCTGCACATCGCAGTACCATTCTCTTCATCCCAGCCCCATCCCATTCTTTATGACTGCATTCATGATATGTCTGAACAATAACAACAGGTGTTTGCTGATCCTGACCAAAAAAATGTGCTGAGCACATGGAGTTCTACATGTTATGCTCACTTAAATCGGGCAGCATCATGACAGCAAGAATAATGTGACATCTGGCAGCCCAGTCACTGACCTGTTTGCTGCACTCTGGTTGGTCCTTTGGAGGGCCCTGAAGCAGAGTCCTGAAGTCCAGCCCTAGTCCTGCACCATGGGCCTTTACAAAGCTGACATGTGCCTGAGATGAGTAGTTTCCCCATCTTCCAATGCAGTGCTGGATTCACTTATTCTTCAAAATACGTGAAGCTCAATTCACTGGAGCTAGGCTGACATTTGTTGCCTTTGCCCAGGTCTACAACAGTTGAGAGTAAGAAAATACTTTACGGTTACAAATGCACACACAGATGGGGAGAGAGGGAGGGAGAGAGAGAGAGAGAGAGAGAGGAGGGCAGCTGAGAGGACTCATAGCAGGGTCCCTTTATCAACGCCAAGCAGTGTGGCTGTCAACTGTGGTGCTTTAGTAAGGGGTACAAGGTCAAGGAGTCAGAGACAGTATGCAAGCGGACTTCCATCCTTCTTTTCTGTAAACATCATCGGTCACCCTCAATCCCTCAATCCCTCATTTCTCTCAAATCTTTTCTCTCCCTCCCCAACATTGAAAGCTGTACTCTTCATCCAAAGCGGAGAAAGTGAGCGTTGGTTGTTCTGAAAGTTTGGATCTCTCTGCAAAAATTAGCATAGGCACATTTTCTGCAGATTTGTATCCTACAGGCCCATACTGCAAATCTTTGAAGTTCCTGGCAGTCCCTTTGCCTTAGGAAGCGAGGGAGAAAAATATCTCTTTCCTTCCCGAAGCTGAGTCAAAATGAAATGGGCTCCTTCTCAAAGCCCTGAGCCATCTCCATGGGAAGATCAGAGCCTCCCCAGATCCCCCTGCTTGCATGCTGTGCCCCACATTTTAGCTACAGTGCAGCATAGCTGCTAAGACCCCCCACATACACACACCTTTTAAGATGTTGGTTAGTGTTAAGATGAAGTACGTTGTGCCTATAGATTGTTGCCATTCATGGCATCCGTTAGGCTCATCCCTTCTCTTTGTATTCACTTCCAAATGGTGTTACGGTCCAGAAAAGTTAGCTGTGTTGAAATCGATGTGATGAAATGCCCTTAGCTCCAGATGGGATTGTATGCAGTTTAGGACATGATGGGTGCTCTGAGCCACACACCATCTACAGAAGGGCTGCTGTTACAAATACTAGTGCTCCAGAAAAACTGGCAGAATGTGCATTGGTGGCAGAGGTAACACTGTGCTGAAAGAGCATTGGCTGTACTCCATTCCTTCATTATGAGGCTGTTCTTTGTTGTAATTCCTGTTCCGTGGAACTGGTGTTGCCCGGGGCCTCCCTACATCTCCTCTGACTTGAGCATGAAATGAACTTTTAGAAAAAAATTCTGAAAAACAAATGACACAAATGGGGGAATCAGAAATGGTTCCAGTATAGTAAACAGAAAGCAAAATGATTATTGATTTCTGTCTGGCTTATTATATTGGATCTAGGAATCAAAAGAAAGCAAACAGGCTGCAATCCACAAATTGCACCTTAGGCAAGAGTCACACTGGTTTTTACAAAATTACTTGGGAATAATTAGTTTGTGGATCATACAATGCCTTAAGCACTGGTTTGGAACCTGATGATATTTGGTCTTCAACACCATACTGATAATGCAGCCATTTGCTGGCCTCTTTCACAGTCTCCTCTTGACAGTCACTTCTGGCACTATACAAAACTAGGGAGTATGTACAGACTTCCAATAATTATATCTATGTGAAGAAATTTTGCAAAAACCAGTGCACATTTGTGTATACAGTAAGCAAAAAAAGACCCTCTCCCCTTGAAATAAAAAGTAGATTTCCCTCTCCTCATTGCAAAAGAAATAGCTTGTTAAATAGATCTTTTAAACAATGAAGTTGCACAAATCATGGGTTAATTACCCATAATTGCATCTGAACATGGACACTCTGGATTGTTTATGGGTTAAACCACCCGAAGTTAATCCATGTTTTGCTATTCAGTTAATTCTGACCTTTTTAACACAAAAGTAACTCTGGACGTGAAGATCACTCTAACAGCCTAGGAATGAGGCATTTCTAGGTTATTTAGAAAAAAATCAAGTTTTTTCAATGCAAAAATTAATACATTGAATATGCATGGTGAAACTCCATGAAAATGATTCATAAAATCAAGGAAAGAAAATTGTAAAGTTACAGGAGAAGTAATGGTGGCATAGCACTAGCTACACCTCATTCCTGGAACTAGATAAACTACTACCCTACACACCTGCACTGTGGAGGCAAGCTGGGTCCATTTTGGAACTGCAAAAGAGGGGAGCAGGGAAAAATTGCTACAGCCTCTGTCAATGATGAGTCCTACCTGTGAAAAACTGTTGCAGAATTTTTCCTCCCCCAGAAAAGCAAATTGTGAAATTGTTCCCCCAGTTTCTCTGCCCTCAAACAGGGTGGAGAATTTAAAGAGGCCATTGGTAGCCAGTTCTAGCAAGTCCTCACAACCCTCTTATTTTGCGGTATTTTCTATGGAGGAGTTTTGTATGACATCCAATGCATATAATGTAAAAATTATAGTGCCTGTCAAACTGATGCTCAGTGCAACTGTGCTTTTGTGGGATGGTTTTCCTGTTTTTTGAATTTTTTTATTTCCAAAAATGCCAACTTATTTATATCAAGTTGAGTTAAAGACATTCATTATCACGGAGTGTTGTTTAAAACAGTCAAAATAAAATAAATCACGACTGGCTGATTCTTTTGCAGTCATTTCATGGGTCTCAAAGTCAACTTAGTTGTTGTTTCTTTCCCTGTTTTAATCCATCACTTAAGCCTTTCATAACACTCCTGAGCTGTCAGAGTTGTATACACTGCTAACATAAATATACAGTATTAAATGTAATAAATAACAAAAGGGCAAAATTATCCTCCTAGATCAACCTGCTGGTATATATTTTTGATAGATCTATTCAACTCCATATACCAATCACTCCTTTTCACCAATAGGAAATACATGTGCTGAAATTCTTGAAAATGATTGTGCAATTTATAGACAGGTGTTTTGACATCTTTTAAAAATGGTAAACATTTTGTTCCCAGTGTTGTAGTTCCTACTGAAGGATGCCTTCCTTTAAAATGTATGGCATTCATGAATCATTATGCATACTGAAGGTGAACAGAACATGCTGATTTATGATAGCTATCAAGTATAGCCTAAGATGGTTCTACTGAGAAACAAGAGGAAAAAGGTCTGCAAAATCAAGAAATCTTTGGGATCGGAGGCAGGGGGGAACTCTGAGGCACTCATTTGAATTAACTTGCCTTGCATGTACCTCCTGTGGCTGTCAGAGCTACTCTTTTATGGTTTATTTACTGAGTTTACATACCATCTCTCCAGCTAAAGAATGGTGCCCCCAAGGTACTGCCTGAGAGCAGGGATGGCATTCTCAGAACAGTGTTCTCTGCAACCGTATAACATGTTGGATGCACCAGGTCCTGTGTGGCAAGATTTTTGGTTCTGTTGAGGATTTCTCAGAAAAGGCCTTCCTCCTTCAATTTCTCTCCCCATTTCACTGCCAAGCCACTTTCCTTCAAGAAATGCCATGAAAGACAGCTTTAATATGCCTCGTATCACAGCTTCCAGCTGCCTCAGTTTCCCCCTTCCAACCTCAGGCAGCAGTCCTCCATGGCATATCCACTGTTCCTCCCACCTAACTCAGTTTATAGGAGCACAGCATTCCCTCAGGATTGTCTTCTGTAGTAAACTCTCCTTTCTCAAGGCAATGTCAATGCCAGTGTGGCATAGTGGTTAGAGTATTGCACTGGGATCTGGGTTCTAGTCCCCATCCAGCTCTGAAACTCACTGAATCATGGACTCTCCACTTAACCTACATCACAGGGTTCTTGTGAGGATAAAATGTTGAGGAGTAGGATTCATGTATGCTACCTTGGATTTCCCAGAGGAAAAGAAGCTGGGATACAAATGTAATAATAAATAAAATAACCACAATAATGAACATGTAAAATAAAATATAAAGTGATACAAGGGTTTTGGGATGGCATCAACTTTGTCATTAACAAAGCAATCAAAGCAATTTATATCATAGTAATCCTTGGCTTTTATTCCCTTCCAGACCTTAAATTGACTATTATTAGATTATTCCGCTATGATAGGCAAAATTCTTACATGAGTCCAGTGCAGTGGGTTATGTGCCCTCTTATCCATCAGAGTTGGAACAGGAAAAGGAAAGAGCAGGGAAAAAATGGGAGAATGGAAGAAAATAATAAATGGAAGAGCAATGACATTTGTGGACTCCCACTTTCTGATGCCTTTCTTAAACCGCTGTTTTGTTCTTTACATTTACATATGGCAGGATTACGCAAGCTTTCATACACATATGGAGGCATTGCACATACAGTGCTCATACATCTGGCAACAGTGGCTGAGCCAGAGGCCGAAGCTTTCTGGGAACACGTTGAACTCCTCCGTCCCCTGGTGGCCCCTTCCCTTGCTGACCTCGTAGCTGAAGATCATTCCCTGCACTAGTCATCCATAAAGATGGCACCAAAGCACGGCAGGAAACAGGGATATTTCATTAGAAAGCCTACCTTCCAAAAGAAAGCATGGCTTTCTAAGTTAGGTTGTAGTGTCATTGACGGTTTTCGTCAGAATATATCCACACATAAAATAGCAATTCTTCACTGAAAGTGCCTGCTAATTGCTTCGCCAGCATTTTCAGGTCAATGCTTCATGAGTTTCACATTATTGGCCAGATCATTGCTTAGGAGTGTTTGAGCCTGAGTGCCTGCAGCCTAAATGGTTCTTCTATTAGCTCAAACGGGGCAATTTCCAACAGCACCGCTTTCTTTCTGTAGCCCCTGCAGCCATCCAAAGCAATATAGCTCATACTATTCCCAGGGGTTTCACAAACCCTAGGAATAGACTGGGGAGCGCACAGAGGTCTTAGATCCTTACAAGCTCAGGAAGAGATCACAGGATTGAGCAAAGGTCTTGCAAAAATGCAGAAAATGTGTATAAGCAGTCATCAAGACCAGAGTGGAAACACAAGCCCAGTTTTACATTCATCATGGTGGAATATGTAATGCTTTTGGGGTCTATGAAGAAAATATTTTCTGTGGCCTACTTAAAAATATAAGAACATGAGAAGAAACTGTTTAATCAGACCATCTTGTCCGGCATCCTGTTCACCTCCTGCTCATATTCCTCAGCAACTGGTGCACTGAGGCATACTACCTCTGATACTGGAGGTAACTTAGAGCCATCAGGATTAGCAGCTGTTGAGCTTCTTGGATTCAGCAGACTAGGACCAAGGCAAGTTTGGCATAACCCATAAAGACCTTTTAAGCACCAACATAGTATCCTATGTCCTTCCTTCTGGAGAGTAGGCAGACAACAAACCTCTTTCTTGGAGGTGTCCTTATTTGATGGGCTGATCAGTCCAAATCTGGTTTGAAGTCAAAGATTTGGCACCTGGGCAGGCCTTCGGGTCACCTGGTCAGTCTTTTCTACTATGATGAGTTATATTTTATCTCTATTTAAATTACTGTTTCTAAATTTGCACCCATACATATAAATTTGCACGTGCCAATTGGTGTCTTCTTTCTTTCTTCTTCCATTCTAGACAATGTGTAAGTGGCCATGTTTGCATATGGTGGTATACTGATGAAATGTTATCAGAAAAGACAGATCACACGGCAGAATAGCATTGACCTACATGCCTCCAGTTTACCAGTGTGCCATAGAAAGCTTGCATAATTTTATGTTTGCAACCTTTGTATAGAATTGGAGTGCCAGAGATATTGGCATAGCAGAAGGATAGAAGAAAGTTTTAAATAGTGGGGGAAATGGGGGAGAAAAAGAGAGGAAAGGGAAAGAAAACCATAATTGTGTTATCAGGCCGATTTCAGCCCTTTTTGATAGCAGATCAGATGGTTTTACTGTTTTCGACTTGTTGAATAAGCCCATTCAATGTGATTCGCAAAGGAGCTGGAAATCAGGTCAGCAAAAGAAAATGTCAAGATGTTTCAGATGCAGGGCTCAATGAAAGTGCTGTTCTAAAAGAGGTCACTGACCTGTCTGTGGCATCTGATTCTGAAACGTTTTAGGCAGCAGCTCTGAAAGTATATGATAAACTTGTATATCCCATTGACGTCAGTGGGTGATAAAGTCTCAGGAGAGGTCATAGTGTTGTTGTGAGTGATCGTGTCTTCTCTGCCCTGCATGCATTAGGGTTACTGGGGCTGTTGTTCTTCTCTGGTTTTATTGATTCTATATTTGAGTTAGATATATGGCTTTTTTCATTTTTGCAAAAGTAGAGCAATGCACTCTTTCATTTTTTCACACATTAAAAATACTATAAAAACTAATATCATAGATCACTTTAGATATATAAAAGGCAATTCCTGACATTCCACCCCATTTCCCAAGATTGGTTTGCATTCTGTTGTGGGACTGGGGGAAGACACATCTGTAGCCCTGCAGATGCAGTGGGTTTCCAACTCCCATTACAAATGAGCAAGTAATGCAGTTCCATTTAAAACTGGCATGATACGTATAACTGGGCTACGCTAGTTCTTGAGATCTAATTATCCAACACGTGAGCTGTTTCTTAGCATACTCCTCTGAATAATGCATTGCAGTAATCTAACTGGGCCATTACCAGAGAATGGATCAGCATGGCCAGATTATGTCTGTCCAGACAAAACCCCAGCTGGTGAACCAGCTGAAGCAGTGAAAGGTTCTCTCATGACATCTCTGGATCTAAGAGGACCTCTGTACTGCACAGTTGTCCTTTCAATGGGAGTCCAGTGTCAT
Organism: Varanus komodoensis; assembly: GCF_004798865.1. Lineage (NCBI taxonomy): Eukaryota > Metazoa > Chordata > Lepidosauria > Squamata > Varanidae > Varanus > Varanus komodoensis. The sequence goes on along the minus strand of NW_025335408.1, from coordinate 9,146,836 downwards.
CCAAAACAGATCAAATGCCAGTTCCCCATACTTGAGGACTATCTGCCCACGGGGCCTTTTCATCTTTTCATGATTCAACTTTAGCATGTACCATCTGAATTAGGTGATTTCCTCCATAACAAAGTCTATTAGGGGATGCTTGGCACTTCATTGCATTGATATGTTTGTGGCAGCAGACCACAAACAAGAACTGCTCAAAAATATCTTGCTTTGCAGTTCATGCATCTTCGATGGCTCCATTTTGGAGAGGCTCTGAATTCAAATAACCATCCAGGAAGCTTCTGCAAGCAACACTTAGCCCTAGTTCAACAATGCCTGCTGTCACACTGCTCTCTTCTCCTACAGAAATATCAAAGAAACAGTTAGGAAGGATGAAGTAGGTAAAATGTAAATTAAGCAGTGACAGTTCATTTGCACTGCTTTTATTCACATTCATCACTATGCGTAAAACTCCTGTCACAGATGCTTTGTGAGTCATGGATCCCATGAGTTTACATGGTGCATGACCTCTGACACCCAGGCGTTGATCTTGATCTGGTTATAGGACCAGATAGCAAGATCGCTTTAGAGTCAGCATTAGTACTGATGTGTGATTTTGGTGATGTATCTAAAATTGCAGGCAAGATGAAAGTGTTTGAACTCTCAGGAAATGACCACTTCGAGCTCTCTTAGCTTAGTTCAACTTTGCTACCTTTGAGCCCTTAAGAAGACAACATCCCTGCTTCTTTGCCACTTGGAGCAGCTCGAAATTGCAACATGGTATCGATCACCTGGCTTTACAATAAAAAATGGCATTCCAGGCAGATGACAGGCATCAGACCAAGATTAAAACAACTAACATAAAACAATCACAAGTAAGTTAGACACTAATAATAAAAGAAATATCATTGGAAGGCTTGAACTGTCACAGACACCATTTCTAAATGAGGATGGCAACAAAGATGATCCAGGGTCTGGAAACTAAGCTCTACAATGAGAGAATGAGAGTACTGGGCATGTTCTGCCTCCAGAAGAGAAGACTGCAATGGGATTTGATAGCACTCTACAAGTAGCTCAAAGGTTGTAACAAATAGGAAGGAAAAGGCCTCTTCTCACTCATCCCTGAGTGTAGGACATGGAACAAGAAACTTTAATTACAGCACACCAGGTTCAGGCTAGACACCAGGAAAAACTTCCTGACTGTTAGAGCAATACAGCTGTAGACCCTGCTGTCAAGAGAGGCTGTGGCCTCTCCCACACTAGAGACACTCAAGGTGAAACTGGGCAGTTACCTGAGGACTATCTGCCCACCTGAGGTGGTGTGACTTGGCATCCTGCACCAGCTGGGGGTTGGACCCAATGGCCTTCTTGGCTGCTTCCGATCCTATTATTCTTTGAATCTATGAATCTACCACCACACTGTGTTGTAGTGGTCCAAAAGCCGGACCAAGGACTGAGGAGACCTGGCAAGTTTCCAACCAAGCACTGACACAAATGTAAATTACGTTGTACTTGTGAAGTTATAGGCAACTTTGGGAGAGTCCAAAGTCCACTTTCCACCCCTGCCCCAAGAAGGTCACATTCCTGCTGCTACACCAGCAAATTCGGCGGCAAGGCTGTGAGGGTGGCACAAAAAGGTGGGCACCGGCATGCCACCCCCAGGGTATGGTTGTCCAACCTGTGCTAGCAGAAGGGACCTCCCACACACTGCTAATAGCATGAACTGGTCCAACAGGTGTTGTTAGCAAATTAGACTGGCATTGCTTTAGATGTGTACTATACCCATGTCACACTATTCTTGTAGCACTGGGTCCAGCTGGACACTATCTCCAGGTTCAAATCCCCACTCGTCCATAGAGCCTGCTGGATGACTATCAGCCAATTGTCATCTGTCAGCCTAATGGGCAGTTCAACTGCAGGGTGACTAGAGAAGAGGAGAGTCATTTCCCCTGAGTTGCCCGCTGCTTTCACCCCAACTGTAAAAGCAGAGGCTCTGCAAGAACAGTTGAATTAATTTTCGCTTCTGACAAGGCTTTCTACAAGAAAGACCTGTCTCTGTTCCAGATTGCTAGATTGATTTATGGTTGTATCCTGCTGAAGTTACCATCATATGAAATTGGAAGTGTTCTGAGCATCATGGTGTGACTTTCTGAAATGTGATCAGTAGATTGGGGAGGATGTGTCACTTACACATCACCAAAAAGGAGGATGCGGATTTGCACCACTACATGTGAAGGTACAGCTGCACATTTAGAAATGGTTATTACAATTTAAAAAGAAATACATTTTGCGATCATGAGGCAAAACTTCGACTGGATGACCTACATGCCTGTTCAGTCTGCTGTCCAAGGAGTATATTACCATGTGATATTTTATGGTTTTAATTATTATGAACTACCCAGAGAGCTTTGGCTATTGGGGAGTACAGAAATGTACGAAATGCATAAATACAGAAAAATGCAAATGGATCACTATTTTGCAGTAGAAACTGGAGTCATGGGAGAAAACTGGATGAGACCAGAAGTTGAAGAAGGAACTTGCCCTTACTTGTTCACCCCCAGTCATAGGGTTCCGAACTGGTTCGGGTCCACTTGCCTACTCTTGTGTAAAAATTATAGTGGCTAGCTTTGTTTTTAAAGTAGTATCTACCTTAGCCATAAGATGTTACCAGGAAGGTAGTACAGCTCAGTAGGTAAGTACTTGGTTATGTGTACGGCATCTAGGTTTCAACCAGCATCTCCTGTGAAAACATCCAACAGCCAGTCTTGAAATTTCTCCACCCCCCTGTGACAACAGCTTTCCATCTCTTAAGAGTAAGACACACTAAAAACAGTGCTTTCCTGAATTACATCACTCCAGTGATCTGGCAGCCATTGGCAGGGATAGAGAAAGGCTAGGCTACAATCACATCATGTTTGTTTACATGCATTAGACTAGAGAGATGGAAATGCTTTAGCAAAATGGGACACTGATAAGATAAAGGTCTACATCAAAGTGTGGGGCACTGATAAGGGATGGCCTGATTCTGGCTCAGCAGGGTTGAGAGTTCCCTGCATGAGACTTTAGAGAAACACTCCCAGGCCAATCTGACAATACTACAGTGGATGGGTGAATTATTTTACTCCTTATAAGGGGGCTGCCATCAAGGCTGTTGTCAGGAGCTGTCTGCTTTCAGCATGCAAACAACTTTGCTGAGAAAATTGTGCTGGGTGCTATTCAATATCAGACCAGGTTTAAGATTTGGGCACTAGTGTATAAAGTCCCTGCAAAAGGAATACCTGAGGAGGCACCTTCTCCTTTTCCAACTTGCATGGCAACTGAGGCCATTGGCCAGTTCTTCGCTGCAGGACCCTGTTTTCTGTGAATCTCCCTCTCTCTGGAAATGCTGTGTGCTATGTTTGGCTTCTCCTGTAAACTTCAGGAAGTTTTCATTGACTGACTAGCCATAGTTTTATTGATCATGTATTTAACAACTTGGTTTATTCTATTACTTGCTTTATCCTTTATGCTTTATCATGCTTAAACCTCTCTAGGGAAGTATGCAGCATTTTGTGCATCTTGCAAACAAACAGCTTCTATAACTTTTATCAAGTGTCATAGATATGTTTTCTTCCAGCTTTATTTGTTTATTTTGTTCTTCTCCTGCAATGTTATTCACACTATCTTGGTTTCAGGAAGCCAGAAGAAAACTCAGATGCTTATATAACCTGTGGGAAAAGTGCTAATAGGAAGATGTGTAACTACAATTTCTCCCATTGTGTTTGACTCATCATTTTGTAGTATAAACTACAAAACTTGAAGACATTTCCTTGCCACAAACTGTATTTTAATCCCACCATTCTCTTACAATCATGGCTCTCTTAGAGCCTATTAACTTGTCACTCTGAGCCCATGGTGGCCACAACTTTTGTTCAGCTGGACTTGGGGCCATGCTGGTCCAGTGGCAAAGCACTAATGGAGGTGCCAGAAACTCCATGCAGTAGATTCAGCCTGGATCAGCTTTTCACATGCCATTGGTTCCCTCCAGCAGAATTTCTCATGATATGAAGTTGGCAAGACTCTGGCTATTGGGTAGTATAGCTAGATAGAGGGCAAAGTTGAAGGCAGAAGAAGAAGAGGAAGACCAGCTGTGAGAGGGGTCTATTCCACAAAGTAAGCCACAGCCTTGTGCTTATCAGAGCTGAGCAGGGCTGCCAGGGATGAGACATTGTGGAGGGCACTCATTCATAGGGCCACCATAAGTCAGAGACCACTTGACAGCACAGAGCAGCAACAATTATTTTTTTGGTGAGCTTCCCAGAAAGCGTTTGTTTTAGGGCAGCTGTATAAAAATAGTTAATAAAGAATTGCATGATGCTAAACCAGAACTGGGATGGGTGGGAAATGTATTTGTTTGTTTGTTACATTTATATCCTGCCCTTCTGACAAGGTACCCAACACAGTGTACATGGCCCTCCCCTTCTCCTTTTTATTCTTATAACAAGCCTGTAATGTGAGATAGGCTGAGAGAGAGAGAGAGAGAGAGAGAGAAGCTCAACAGTGTCACCCAGTGAGCTTCATGGCTAAGTAGGGACTAGAACCCAGTTCCCCCAGGTCCCCAGTGCAACACTCTAGCCACTGCTCCAGACTGGCTCACTCGTTTAGTATCCTAAAGCAGAGACACTAATAAGTTTAGCACAGTGTTTCTCTAGCAGTGATTTCGACTGTTTATCTTGTGAGTTGCTTGTCTTGCCCACTACTTGCACTGGCAGCAACCAGCAAAGGGATCAGAATAGTCCCGTTGAAACCATGTGTCTGCTGCTTTAAAACACACTCTTCATCTTGAAGCAGCCTTTTAAGATCCCGATTGGACTGCCATATGTACTTTTCTACCTTTGGTTGCACTGCTTTGCATTATCATGCACGTGAGCAGAGAAGATGGGCAAATGGAATGTTTGATTAACACAGCAAAGCACAAAGTCTATATACAGGTAACGTTATTGCTCATTTACTTGCAGGTCATTTCTGAAGGATAGAAAGGCACTCTAATGAGAAAGACATGAAATAGGATGATTATCTTATTGAACAGATAACATTTATTACACAGCCGGTGGTTCCCTCTTTATTTAACAGCAAATGTTTAGAACAATATCTAAGGTGAAAGCTAATCACATCCAGAACTCTTAGAGCTGAAGACAACTGGCAAAAATGAAATGAACCTCCTTTTGAAAAGATCATTGGAGTTTTATTGGAGTGAAGGCATCTCTTCTGTCCACCTGGATGGTGAGGAGGTTGCTAGATTAGGTGATATTTAAATACACTAGTTTTGGACAGGGCTAATGAGAGAAACGTAATATATTCCTTCTAATTATTTATTAAAATTATTGTTTCAATAAACATTGTAGGATTGCACTGAGGAAGTAAAGATTTAGATTGGATTTTTGTTTTAAAAGTGGAATTTACACATGTGTTTGATCTGGTGTCTGAAAATTCAGTGAGTTCCATTGAACTGAATGGGATGCATGTTGTTGCCTTGTATTCATTAGATGATTGAAGATAAAAAGGATATTTCTTAAGTGAATAATATTCCCACTGTGTGAGTCACCTAGGGGACTAGCACATCCATGCTAAACAAGTTAATTTAATAGGACATCCCAAGTCCAAGCACAGCACATGTAGGTTTGCAGCCCAAGAATCTCCAGGTCTCCATGATATGCCATCTTTGGACTCTTGTCTGAGGTCATCCAGTTTATGCCTACTAAAATTACATCAGATGAAGTGAAAAGAGGTTTTATTTTTTGTATTTATAAACACATTTCATAGATATTGGGAAGGAATATGATTAGTGCAATATCTTCCGTATTCCTTAGTGTTCAATTAGTCCCTTGCTTCTTCTCTACTTGGAGTTTACCCCAGACCTTAGATAAGGTTACACTGCTTGTCCTTCCATGACAAGAAAGTAAAACTGAGGATCCTGTGGATGGTCTAAACACAGTGCAGCATTGCTTACACCAAATATAAATATGATAATTATAAATATAATAACTATTTGGGTGGTACCCCATTTTTATACCTGTGCTACAGCAGGAGTGACCACTCATGCTCACGTATTTCCCTATTGCTCTCATAAATGAGCTTGACTGACCTCATTTGGGGGCTGACTTTATGATGCGCCACTAAATCCCTTTTGAACAAACAGTTGCGTCCTGTTGGCACAACACAATCAGTGGGGGCACAATGAGCACAATGCGCTGCCCTTCATTTTTTTACTGTATTTTTAAAAGAAGAAAAAGAGTAGATAAATGGGTAAAAAAATAATTGCAGCAGAATGAATAACTATATGATAATAAAAATAACACTTTTTACACTGATGTATATCAGTTGAATGAGTATGACAAGATAAACAACAAAGAAAAGCAGTGTTAGCCTTGAGAAAAATCCCAAAATTCAGACAAGGGATTCACTTGGTGACAATAGTGGGCAAGCTGATGAATTCTCCAGAAGTCTATCAGGTTAACGGATAAACCAAAGCAAGGACAGGGATGGGGACTGAGGTCGGGGTGGACGTAAAATGCTGGCTGATGCTGAAGCTATGGAATTTGCATTTTGTCAATCTTAAGGTAGAATCTGGGAAGAGAAGTGCTGTCGATAAAACTGCTTTTACATTTCTTTGACTTCTTTTTGATATCCCATTATCTACTTTTCAAATGATCTGTTTGTTTTCTCCATATCAAAAATGGTTAGGCACCCAATGGACTAGAATCCTTTTTATAATCATGTTACACAATGGAGTTTGACCTCTCAAATATTCTGTGTATTTTGATTGGAATGCCTGTCCCCTTTCGCTTGAAAGGTTATGGAGGCTGTCGACCAAGAATAGGACAGGAATTGCCAGCCAATCAAATTATAGAATACTTAAAAGGTCAAAGTAGTACAGCACACTAACATAATTCACAGGCTATATGAGGCATTAAAATCGTAATACCTCATTCTCGTAACAAAGGTTGTAATGAGAATGAGAAATGGCAAAACACGAATTCATTCCCATGATGATTCCAGCAAGAATGTTAAAAAAAAAAGGAAAGAAGCTGTAAACTTAACCCATTCTTGCTCTTAAGATAGTATCTTTATATATGTATGTCAATGCAAGTACCCTGATGAACCTAACATTAACTAGAGTACTGGATAGCATTTTCTTTTTGTAATGTCCGCTATATTACCTAACAATCACTCTGCAATATTCTTATTTTGTTATGTCATATCACAGCCATTCCAGTTTCCTTCATGGACAGTGACACCCACTGCATTCTTGAACCCAAGAATGTTTGTTTATTGTACTGTGTTGAAATGTGACATCTGCTTCCATTTTCCCCAAGAATTTGAACTAAAGTATTGTCTAGCCATTAGCTTTTTTCAAACTCTAATGTGCAAATGCCACTCAAAAGTGCAGACATAATAAATTTTTGTAGGATGGAATTTGTTCCTGAGAAATCAGGCTTGCTATTTATAGGTGTCTAGTCTCTGCATCATTCTAGTTATTAAAGCATTATTTTATTTTATTCTGAAAAAAGTATCTAGCCTTTTCTAGTAAAAAAAAAAAAATCTGTTTTAGCTCTAAGTGTTGCCCACTTAAATAGGGACAATGCTGAAGTGTGTGTGTGCACTATTTTTTGTGAGAAGAAGAAAAGCATTAGTTTTTAACAATTTTACTTCATTACTTCTCTTCTTGGTGAAATGCCCATAGAATAAAACCAAGGAGACAAAATAAGGGCTGATATAACCTGGAGACATTTGGTTAACTTCTTCCAGAATGAAATATAAAATGTTAACTCATTTCACTGAAATTAGAACGGAGCACAACATTTTCAGCATATTCCCTCATTGAGAATCTCTCATATCTAAAAAGCAGAGCCTGCATATAAAAGACAATCCAGAGACATCTTTGAAGGTTCTCTTTCAAAGCATCTCTACTTGCCGGAGTGTCTGGGGACTTCTGTTATTAATTGAAGTTAATTTTCTAGGATATCAGTTTGCCATGCACGTGGGAAAGATTGATAGCCTCTTCAATTCTCAAGAGTGTTGAAAATGACACTGTTCCATCACCGGGTGCCTTCACTTTTATCATCACAAATCAAATTATAAACATCGGGGCAACCTTGCTGAAATCTGGCTTCGGGAGATTTCCATAAGATTAATTAGGCGGCCAAAGCAAAGATGGTAAAATATAAGGGGGCGAAGGGAGGGTGGGTAGAAGAGGAGGATTTCGTGAGAGGGGGAGGGAGGCCAAGAAGAACCATTCATTTCTCACAGAATGGGGAAGTCAATTCAACAATGGGTAATTAGCGTGGGCCATGGATTCTCAAAGGCACTGAGGACACCGGACTCTTTCTCTCACTCTGATGTTTAGTGCTGTCTGGTGGACCCCTCATTTAATTAGGGCACTTTGATACCCAGAGGAGCTCCAAGCTCCAGGGCATGCTAAACACAGACTGACACCGGCGAGATTCTGCCTCCTTCCACTCTAATTAGAGACACAATGAGCTGCAAAGACAATGTTTTACTCCAAGATTTCTTCGGCAGATACCTCTGGCAGGAAACAATCGTTTATTTTGTGTCTATATTGGTATTCAGATTAAATTGTTAGCATGCAAAAGATGAGCTGAGGGCACATATCTATTAAAAATGCTTAGCAGGGTTCAGAAATGATGGAAGTAATTCATTTGCCCCTTTAAAAATGTATATTTCCATCTGGAATATGTATTCTATTGCTCAGTTATCTAGGTGGCAAACGACTGGACTATGAACAAAGGACAAAAACAGCAAAAGAATTGCTTGCAATAGCATCACTGTCCCTACTCCAGCTTTCATAATTTCTGTTTCTTATGGCATTGCCTTGCTAATTTTAGTTGTTTAACTTGGATGTTTGTTAAGAAAAGAAAAAAGAAAAGAAAAGCATACAATATAAACCAACAGGAGGCTTCAAAAGGTTCTGTCTCCAGATTGCTCTTATCTGTGAAATGTTCCTTTTTCTTACAGGGGTGTCACTTTGGTAGTGTCCCAAAGGAGATTCCTAGTCACAATAAGACTAGGTTTCTATTAGGTTTCTGCCAGTTTTCCAAATCAGTGGGAAGTGTATATGGCCTTGCCAAGGTGTCTGCATTGCCTCAGAGTCCAGTTTACCTGACTAAGGATAGGGATAACCCCTTTGACTGTCTATCCCTCAAGTAGCCATCTTCCAAGTAACTTTAAGGGAAAAAAGCTGCCCTGGATTGGTGATCTGTTCACACATGTGCCCGGGGGACATTTACTTAGATGGGGTGGGTTGGCTGCTGATTTTCTCCTATTCTTAGCTGATGCTTCCTTTCCACCAGTGGAGTGCTGAGCCACATTTCTGTGTGTATTTGCCTTCTTGGTAGAATCCTCACTTTCTCTGCCATAGCATGACTCCCTTCAGAGATTACATCATACACAAGGAAGCATCATTTCAACTGGAACTGTGAAATTCTAAGTCATCACCACTATTGTCATGGAGCTGCTGGGACCAAAAAGCCTTTTCTTTAAACTGTAATGAACTGCCAAGTTAGCAATACAGATCATTTGTGCAAAAAAATATGATTCATCTTGATATATATATATATATATATATATATATATATATATATATTCACATACACACATACACACACACACTCTCCATATCCTAAAGTTTTCAGCAGCATGTTAAAATGTACATATTTACATTGATGGACAGTTCTGTGCTGATTGGAAGAATATAAATATCCCAAGGGAAACAGCATATTGGAAATTAATCTCTGCATACACAAAATACTTGTAGATGCTGCCACACCATTATTTTGAAGAACAATTGGTCTAATAAAAAAATCAGCATTGAATTATTTTTACTTTACTGTGCTTTGTTTCTTACATGTTAAAGTTGGAAAGTAAATGAAGATTTACCAGTGAGTGTAGAAAAAGGACTGATGTAAGTTGCTTTCATTATGCATTAAAGAAATGTTAAGATCAACAATGAGTTTCATCCTATCCAGTCATAAGAGACCTGTGCATAAGCTTGGGTCAGATTTATATCACTTTTTTTTTTTTCATTCGCTACTCAGGTGTCTCTGAGTAGTCTCCTATATTAGTCAAAGATCTGGTAATTTTATTGATAGTGACAGAGACACATGTATATGTAGATTCCATGGCATAAAGCACCACCCACCAATTTAGGATTGCTCACCAAGTGCAGACCCTCCTAGATAGAAAGTGATAGCTTGTCTGGTGTCATCAACACTTCACTAAAATTCTGTTTGGGCAATTGCAATGCATTATATTTGGGACTGCCTTTGAAGATTGTCTATAAACTGCAGCTTGCTCCAGACATGAAAGCCAGAGAGCTAATCAGGACTGTGCATGGGGATCCTATCTTACCTCTTATTGAATAGGCACACTGGCTCCAAGTGCTTGTTTATCTGTAAGGCACAAAAAGGCTTGGGACTCAGGCACCCAAAGGACCATCTCTTCTCAAATGAACTTGTCCAAGTATTAGAATCATTCTCAGAGACCTTTTCCTGAGTTCTGTCTCATTGAAGTCAGGTATGACCTGGTTCTACATAAGGCTTTCTTAGCTGTGGCACCCTGATTCTGGACCGGTCTTCTCCAAGGAGAATGAATGTCCCTTTAAAATGCCCTTTTTGAAAAGGCAGGTTATTGATAGTTCCTCCTGTCCTCTCACAAAAAAATCATGGAAAGGAGATGGAAATGGGGAGAGAAAAGGAAGATGCTGTAGTGCTGTTTGTTGCTGTTCTCCCACAGGCTGTGGGGTGAAGCCAGCAGGATTAGTACCCTCATTTCTTCCACCAAAAACAATTTCTGAAAGCAAGTGCAGCCTCTCTTCTGTGCTGAAGAATAAGTCCTAGTGTAGTTTACTGCTGACAAAGCACTGCTAAAGAGAATGTCACTTACTTCTGAGAAGTCACATATATAAGTGTTGCGAAAGAATATATGAATTACTTCTAAGCAGTGCTTTTTTGGTCATAAAATGCACCAGCACCTTTTTTTGACAGATTTTCCAAGTTTTAAAAGTAACTTTTGAAAATTTGATGTTTGGTCCATGTGGATTTGAATTGCCCTGTCGAGCGTAGCAGGTCAGTGGCAAAATCATTAAAATGGTGCATGCGGGCTGCTTATGTGTCGAATTCGATGCACGCGTACTTCGTCCACACTGGTTGTGATGCTGCTGCTCAGCTTGTGATTGGTCGTGTGGTTGCGCGCTGAGTGCTTACTATGGGTGGCAACCGTTATGTTTCATTACACAACTGCCGTGTGTGGGTGTGTGTGCAGTGATTGACTACGTGCAAAAGGTAAATGATTTCATGAGCTCCGGCACCCTTTTTCTTACAAAGAAAGCACTGCTTCTGAGTTAGTACCTTTGCAGACTACATGTTTTACTTCTGAGTATGCTTATAGTTGTATTATGCAGGAGGAGGGAGAAGAAGGGAAAGCAGCATTGCATTTAATCTCTAGGCTGGTGGGTAAATCAGAGAGAGAGAGAGAGACTGAGAGAAGCCACAAGAGGAAGTGGGAGAGCAATGCATGCTGACTGGGCTTATCTCCTTGAAGCTGCTGCTCTTTTGTTGAAGCCTGATTTTGCCTTTTAGTGCCATTCCCGCTCAGCCCACTGAAGCCATTCTTTGCCCCAGGACAGTACCTCAAGTTTAGCCCCTTCTGGAATACACACCTTGCAGAAAACAGAACATATTAAAAAGTTGAAATAGGACTGGCCTGAAAAAATCTGAGAATAGCGAGAAAAATCGAGTTGGGGTGGATGTGACGTGCCAGCAACTCCCATCACTTTACAATGCCAGTGAAAATGCCTAGTGAAGCTCTCCCCATAAGTTCTGCACTGTAAACGGATAAAGTGTGGGATCTTGGCCTTCACCTGCTATTCTTTTCTGTAAAAAGGCTTTGCAAACAGATGTAAATAAAAGTGTAAGTAAAATGGTCTGCTAATTCAGCTTTATTTATAAATTCTCATAAAGAGTACCAAAGAGGGCTAACTATATCCACTCTCAAGTCTTTAGTTTGTGTTGGGTGCATATTTATTGTTATTTAATTAAATTTGTATGCCACCCTATTAGCCATAAGGTTCTCTGGGCAGCCCACAAACCCAGAACTTTCTATTAAAACCCATGAAGTGGCTTGTAGTCCATGAAATGTTGCGCTAAAATAAATTCTTTTAGTATTTAAGGTGCCACAAAACCCTCATTTGTTTTGTCAGTTTTTGGATAGTCTCAAATTTCTGGTCAATTCTTTCCTTAAAAAAAGAAAAGAAAAATGGTCTGGAGATTCAGTCTTGTACATGCAGAACTCACGAGCTGTCAGGAGCTGTCTTGGTTTGAAACAGGAAGTCTTCAGGTTTGTTTTATCCAACCAAATGCCCTAACTGGGACCCCACAAGTTGGATATAAGTACAGCAGCACCCTTTAATAGCAACCTCTGAATGTATACAGTTGCCCATGTGCTCAACCATAATGCTATGAGATGGAGTGGCTGCCGCATCAGTCAATAATTCTTGGGCATTGAACCATCCGTTCCCAGCCATTGGGACCTCCTGGAAAAAGGACTGTAAAGGATTTCCTGTCTGGGTTGAACCCTTACTTGAATACCAAGGCCTTGTGCTCAACTCTAACATCTGGGTTGCTCCTTGTGTCTGTTTTTTTATTTGTTCCATCATTCTGAAGCTTAACGGGTTTTTCTACTGACTCCCTGGTTTGTTACTCAGTTTTTAACTTCCTGGCTCCTGATTCCTGGTCACTGGCATATCTTGGACAGCTCTTCTTATGGTTTTTCTCTGACACTTTTTGACTCATACCTAACATACTATCCACTTGTGCAAGAGTCAATTTGGTTGCAAATTGTTGCAAAAGATCAGTTGGAGATTGGACCCTTTGATGCAGCTGGAGAATAATTTTTAGTTAATTAAAACTGCAAGTGCCTCAGAATTAGTTAGCTTTAAAGAGCGCAGACTCCAGGCAGTGTCGCTTTATATGGGCAGCTTGAAGAATCATCTTCCTTCCTAAGCCAGAAAGTTCTGTGTCTTGAAACACTGGTAGGTACAGTTACAAACTCCAGTAACTTAACCAATGTCTGCCTTGTCTGGATGCCAGCCATCATGTTTCTGAAAGGAGGTCACAGCCAATGCCAAAAGTCATCTCGCCCTACCACTGCATTTCCTTGCTCTCACTGTCTCTTTACCTGCCCTCTCTGAACATGCAGATAGTGACAAGAGGGAGGACACAGAACAGTTTTCTCCACCTGCATTGTGTTCTCAGTGAATTGGGTAGTTGCACCAACTGGTATCAGAGGACCAGGGTAATTGAACCAGTAGCAGGGTCATGAGAAGGATGTGAGTACACTCAGGGAATGGGCTTCTGAAGGCATCCTTCCCAAAGCGTCCTTGCCAAAAATCTCATGGCAGCAAGAGGACATTGAAATGTAAAAGGAAAAAGTTGAAAGCTGAGAGAAACACACACACACAGAGAGAATGGGAGAGTGAGAGAGGGAGGAGGAGGAGGGAGTTTAATGTATTTCTAAAAATATCTGCTTGTTTGAATAGATTCCACTGGAATCAATCAGTTACATCCAAATAAACAAGATTAGTGAAGAAGAAGCATGAACTGCAGACAGACGAATCCTGCCCAAAATATAGACTGCAGTGAAGAAAGCAAAGAAAATGAAAGGGAGACAGTCATTTCAGATTGTCTTTTTACCTTGTACACCTTTTCCCCAAATTCCCTGCACCATTTCCCTTGGAGAACTTCTGGTTCAGAGTTAATAAGTAAGCAGAGGACTGTTGGCTTAGGCGACAATCCTATTGAAGTCTACTAGGGCTGGAGCTTGGCAGCCTTGACAGTTCGGCTGCAGCTCTTGAGACAAGGTGTCCATGCATTTTGTGCCTTATAGAAGCCTTTCCAAGTCATGGATGGCCCAAGCCACTTGGGCAGCAGTCAATACTGTACTTGGCATGCAGGCTATAAAAGGCATTGTACAGATGTGACCAGTATGTGAGAGAAAAGAGAAAGGAGAAGTATGGATGGAGAGGAGACAAGGAGCAGATGCCTAGGAAGTATAGAAAGCATGGCAAATAGAAGAAGGTCATAGGTTGCTAAATACTGCTGAAGACATGGGAACAGTATGGAGAAGGGAGACAGCTGAGCCATCCAGAAAGGAACACATATAAGCTCAGGGCAGAAGAAAAAGGAAGGCCAATAAGTCCTGAAGAAGAGTAAGAAGTCCATTGATATGGCCTTCCTCTGAGTATCTGTGGACATCCTGTAAATATTATCCCAGCTGATGGGCTGTCCTCCACCCATTTTCTGCAGACCTTCCCAAGGTGCAGGGAATTAATCTGATTTGCATTTAATTTGCATATGTTAATTTGTCTGTGTTCCCATTTAGAAGTAGTTTAATAATAAAAATAATACAACTAATTTAAATGGAAATACATTCCATCTCGTTGTAGTAGGGAAGGTTGGGACCAGATTGTGCACTAGTGCTGTTGATGGCCAAGATTAGATGGCTCTGATGGTTCTTTATCACTAATTAATCTTCCCCTTGTTCACATCCTGTGTCCTGAAAATGTTTGGAAGCTGTGGCCTATGCTTTGGTGGGTCTGAAATTTTGGCTAGCACTGTACAAGCCTATCACATTTCAACTGTTCTAGAAACACTCTCCCCTGTCCAACTTAGAACTTCTCTGATCATGTAGTTCTCTGCTCACTCCTTTATTAAAACAAATGTTCAAGTGTGAATATGGAATAGTTGACCATTTTCTACTCATTTGGAAACTGTAGTCAACCCCACTAGGATAGGGAAAGGTTTGTCTAATCTTGGAACAGAGAACCCTGAATATGAAGATTATTACTGCCCAAAGGGAAAGAAGGGTCAGACTTATAGATTGTGTGTTTGACAGGGGCAGGGTAAAGTTCTTCACATTAAGGCCCTTTTCTTTGTAGTACAGGCTACACAAAAATCCAGTTGAGCTAGACGGGTTATAAGGAACCATTTAGACAACTACTTCATTTTCATTTGGAATAGGAATATCAATGCTGAATAATTAGGTGATGATAACTAAAGAATAGCCACAATAATTAGGTGATGAGAACTAAAGAATAACCACATAGAACTTACTCTGTGTGTGCGTGCAGGCGTGAACAATTTAAAAAGACATCTGTTTTTTATTTGTAGTGCACCTAATGGAAGCATTTCTGGCACGAGAACACTGGGAAGAGCCTCCTTGACATTTTGGAGGGGAACATTCTTCCACTGAAAGGCAAGATGACTGGGAACCAAAAAGGAAATGGAGACAAATGTTTCTAGCTCCAGAAAGGACAACAGGCAGTAACAAGGACCCATTCTCTTTGGACTTTTGCAAATAAAAGCAGGCACCCTGTTCCTTATGCCTAGCATTCCTCTTCTGTATTAAGTCATAAAACTGTTCTAAATTTTCCTGATTGACTCTGCAGCAGCAGGTGCCTCTGCACTAGGAATGGCCTGAAGTGCTTCCCTGCTTTGAGATACCTGACAGGGGAGCAGAAGCTTGGAGAAAGGCAGCTGAAGGACACATGTATCCACCTGAGCTATGGGTCAGAGGTTGGAATGTTCCTTATGATGTTAGCTCCTTCACAGCTTGTCCCTGCAGCACAGCCAGATCCTTTGCCACTGGGCAGTGGTTGGAAGGAAGCACCCCAGATTTATCATGCTCATGATTTTGTGAAAGGGTGGCATGTGGTGGAAGTGAGGACTGCACCTCACAGCTCAGATGTTAGCCATGTACATATAAATCACCTGATGCTGTGCCATTAGGTGTGGGTTGCGAGGTACAACTTAAGCAGAGACCAAGGGAATCATTTATTGCAGATAAACCTGCTGGGCAAGGACTGCAGGGCTGACCCCAATGTGTGCCATACAAAGGCCTGGTCTTAAAATGCGTAGAAAATCAATAGCTAAATAGGAGCAC
>NW_025335408.1:9051344-9130761 GCF_004798865.1 Varanus komodoensis | reverse complement strand
GTGCTCCCTTTGTTTAGAAATTCACTTGATTCCCACTTGTATTCGGTGATGCTGTAGCTCCAGGGGCCCTTTATAGTAATTTATTCCATATGCTCCTAACCCTTTTTTTGTGTAAAATAGTTTTGCCTTAGTTTCCCTCCCCCCTCCGCCCTTGTTCCCACCTTTCCGTTTTTTAGATCACATCTTTCAGTTCTCTGGTTTTGCGAGTGTAAGGAGCTTGCTTGGATCAATTTTATCAATCCCCTTCATAATTTTAAAAACTTCAATTGGGTTACATGAAGTCTCTTCTTTTCCACTGAGAATACAATCAACTTTCCCAGTCTTTCCTCATCACTTAAATCGTTGAGCTATGGTATCATTTGTATAATTGCTCAACACTGCTCCCCTGAAGAGCAATTAAACCTTTTCAAGGATAAGGTGGCCAGTACTGTATAAAATTACTCAAGGTAAGGGTCTAAAAAGAAAAGTACCTCAAATAGAAATAACTCTATTTCCTTTGATTGGTACAGATTTCCTGAGCATTATTACTTTTTAGCCTGAGTTGCAAATGGAACTTTAAAATCCAATAAAAGATAAAACATTTCATGTGTATAAATAGACAAAATTAAGGGCAGAACGTTCTGGTCACACAATGTGACAGCTTGCAGAAAAGGCCAAATTACGGGCGGAAGGAGATGGTTTGGCTGTTTAAATGGCAAGATAAATGTGACATATGAAGGCCCAACATATCCCCTTTGACCTTCTTAAGGTTCATGGCAATTCTGAAATGAAGGCATGAGATTAATTGGACCCTCATTTCAAAAATACAAAAGAAATACAGTTCAACGCTGGCTCGTTTCAGAGGCCCATTCTAAATTGTCTGAGTTTGTAGTGTTCAGAAACAGGCAATGTATGTATGTGTGTGTGTTTGCAGTTGTTGCTTGGCACTTAAGCCATAAACATTTTTCAATCACCCCATGTATTTATTTTCCCCATTTCTATACTGACTGATAGCAAAAGCTCTCTGGGTGGTTCACAGCCATCAAAAGCATAAAATACAGCAACCTGCTAATGCAAAATATCACACTTGTGAAAGTTTAAAACTACAGTATAAGTTCAAAGTAAAACCCAGCAGCAGCTTAAACAGCTAAAAATACAACAAAAAATTTAAAACCAAAAGTGGAGAGACCAAATTCCTGGAAGAATAAAGTTTTTACTAGTGTGATAATGTCCAAAAAACAGGGACCAGGCAAGTCTCCTTGGGCAGGCATTTTGCAACCAGGTGCCACAATCAAAAAAGTCCTCTGCTTAGTGACCACCATCTTAAAGACCGACAGTGGGGACATCAGCATTCATGCCACCGAGGAGATTCTAACATCTTGTGCTTGTTGTGTAGTGCGACATGCTGCAAGACTCCATCAGCATAACATCATAGACTGGTAAGACTTGCTTTTCAGAGGTTGTAGTTGTTGTGCTTTATTGCCTCTGTGGAGCTCTAACACTCTTTTTTGTCCATTAAAATGGGCACTGTGAGTGCTTCCTTTGCATGCTTTAAGCTGGTGGCTCTTTTCCCTTTGCCACTGATTCAGCTCTGCCCTCTTACAAAAGCAGGTAATACCACTTCACACACTCATTCCAGGCATCTGAGGAATGACAATAGTTAAACAAAGAGACACGCCCCAAGACAATCTGGTGCCTGAGGTCGGAACTCCAAATGATATTCCTGTGCTAGTGTGCTTACACGTGCGTTTGTATGTATGTGCGTTTATACGTATACATACATACATACACAGACACACACTAAAAGATTGATAGTTTGCTGTCATTTCATTGTCCTCCAAAATGGCTTTGGGAGCAAGCAAGCCATCTTGGCCAACCTAGTGCTAAGCCTGCCCTGTGTGCAGAAGGACTTTCGTTCTGTCTCAGGACCAAGCTGGTGAATGTCTGGATTTTATGTAAATGTCCAACACTTTAAGCACTGTTAGTTTTGATTTCTTGTAAACTGCCCAGAGCCTATGAGAATCACCATCATCACCATCATTTGATTTCATTTGATTTCATTTCTATAAAACCCATACCTCTCAACATTTACAGCAAAGTATGTATAATTATTAAAAGAAATAAAACAAATGAAACTGCCTGAAGCACTGACATGCAATGAGTGAAAGCCAACTACATGTTCTACTAATCATGTCAATGTAGCTGAGTTGCTATTTTCCTTGAATTGCGTGACTTCCCCAACCCCATTTTTAACCTCCTTGGGGCAGAATCTGGGGGTTAGTCTGTTTTTTTGTTTTAAATTTCTGATTCTATTTCCCAAGGCACTTCCACCCCTTTGTTTCAAAAAACAGAGTTCCATCCATTTTAAGGGTTGCTCCATAGGCACACCAGTACAGAACTGGTTTCATGATCCCATGATGCATGCTAGTCACACACTGGGTAGATGCACATCACTATCTGCACCAATGCAGCTTGCTGTGCCATGCAGACCTTGTAAGTGTGGCTTCTTGCTGTAGTTACCGGGCCACCGTAGCAATGCATTACCGTCACCAGGTTTGCATGACAGCAAGCTGAGGCAGTGACAGTGAATATGTCAATCTCTCTGGCATACAACAGTCATACACAGTGGGGAAATAAGGCTTTGTGGCTTATTCCTCCCTCCATGATCATGCAAACTCAGTCTATTCTTTGGACAAACGTGGGCAACTCGTGGCCTTCCAGGTGTTTTTGCTGGCAAGTCCTATCAGCCATAGAGCTCATAGCCATTGGTGAGGGACAATGGGCGTTGTAGGCAGAAACATGTGAATACAAGGTACCTGCCTCCAGTTTAAGACAATGGATTGTATCCAATGGACTAACACTGGATAAAACCCCGAGAAAAGTCATGCTTACAATATATGAAGGAACGGTATGGCAAGAATCACACACAGCAGGTTTCAGCTTTCCCAACTGGAGGTGCACTGTATGAATTTCACATCACCAGGGATGAGACTGAGTGAGGATTAAGATTACAGCTTTCTGGAAAGGAGTAATCTTCTAACCAACACTCCCCTTTGCATACTGAAAACTAAACGTCTTTGTGAATCACATCACCGGATTCTTCATCCTGAAGGCAACAGTGACTCAAAACTGTTTCTAGCAAACAAGGAGATCACTGATGGAGGGTAAAGTCAATGCTGTTTTGATATCACGGAAGTGCTGAAATAATTACTACCTTCATCTTCCCATTTAGCGGCTGTCTGCTTCCCTGCATTCTATTCAGGTACAACCCATCTCCTCCTCCAGTTTCAAATCACTCTCGCTTATCCACAGGTTGCACATATCCATCCTACCTACATTTAGAAAACCATTAATTTACTCTCGCATCATCAGAAAGTCATCTCTTAAGAAGCGGTACAAACATGAAAGCGCCCTTTAACATATGATCCCACCCCCACCCCCTGCTGTGTTTCAAGTAAGAGCTCTTGGTTTTATCTTGCAAACATGCTTTTTTTTTCCTTAATGCCATTTATACCTACCACTCCAAGTGAAGTTTTCTTGTGACATACATACTTTGACATCACACCAGTATTCAAACCACTGCCCCTTTTCAAAATTTTGTTTATCCTTTGATGTGCTTCATCATCAATGCTTTAGACAACGTGCGTTCTGCAATCTGGGTTGCTTCTATGTATTTTTCTGTAAAAGGACACTCCTAGCTTTTCCCCTTATATCTTTCCTCAGACTTCCTCCAGCCTGTTCCTACTGGTTTCCATATGGTGTGCATGCACACACACACATCTACATGACACACATACACAGTTTTATACACTGGTGAAAAGCATGATTTGAATGGGTTTGAATAGTCCTTAGTTTGCTACAATGAAGTCTTCCTGCAAAGTTATAGAAGTGTTGGTATTGGACACTGTACCCAGCAGGTCTGAGTGAAACCACATCTGGTGGCAACATTAGGAACATGTCATGGTGCATACTTATCACATCTGAGGAAAGGTCTCTTCCCTGAGGGCCTGCCCCATAGCAGGAGAGAGGGAGCAGTTATATATGTTTGTCTCTCAAACTGCCTTCCTGCAGCTTCAGACTGTACTGATTATGCTTTATATTGATTAGTAAAGCCTACCACCTAGTGACTAAAGGTAGTACTGCAGATTTTGGAAAAAAAAAACCCCCCACACAATTTATTAATGTTAATTGATGAATAACCCTAAGAGGTTTCCTTAGTATATTAAGGTATACTAACTCCAACTGATCCAGAACAGAGTATCATGGCTGTTAATGACGACCACCAGGCCTCTTTCAGTTACTGGCTGCCAGTTCAAGTCCAAACCCAATGTGAAGTGCTGATGTTAACATTTAAAGCCCTAAATCATGGGTCGTCAAACTACGGCCCATGGGGCGAATCTGGTCCGCCATGGCCATCCATCCAGCCCGCTCCGCCATCCGCCGCCCGTGCGCTTGGTTGCTGCATGGGCGGGGAAGCGGCGGCTTGCTCCCTCGGAGATGGTCTCTGGCAAGTAAGCCGCCACCTGCCTCCTGTAGGCGCATGCTCGCCGCTGCCTCTCTGCATGGGCAGGGAGGTGGTGGCTTACTCGCTCGGAAATGGTTTTGGACTCGCTGGGAGATCTCTGAGCGAGCGAGTCACTGCCACACATGCCCAACAGCACCTCAGCGGCCCATGCCCCCAGGCACCCCACCTCACAGGCCCGCGATGGTCACCACAGCCTTTCAACGGGTCCCCTATTGAAAAAGTTTGAGGACTGCTGTCCTAAATGGTTTGGGGCCAGGTCATCTGAAGAATGCCTTACTCCATATGTTCCTACCAGGACTCTAAGACCATCTGAGGAGGTCCTTTTCAGGGAACCACCCCAAAAAGAAGTAAGCGGGGGTGCTATGAGCTAGAAGGGCCTTCTCAGCAGTTGCACCCTTTTCTGGGAACATGTTCCCCAAGGATATGTGCCTGGTGCCATTCTTACTTTCTTTTTGGTTCCTTTTTATTTGCCAGATATTTTAACAGATGAGACTTGTTTTTATCTCATTCTTATCATATATGCTCCTTACATATATGTGTAAAAAAATATTATAAATGCTTTAAATTGTTTGAATGTTGGTTTAATTGTCTGTTGTTGTTTTTTTGCATTGGTTGGTATAGATTTTAAAATTGTAAACTGCCCAGAGAGCCCAATGGGCTATGGGGTGATATATAAATATGTAAAATATACACGCCAAGTTTCAGTTGTCTAGATTTCATGGTCTTGGTGCTATGTCATTGATAGGCAGACAGCAGAGAGACACACAACTTTTTTTTATTGTGTGTGCATGTGTATAAACATAACTTAACATAAGAACAGCTTTGCTGGGTCAGACCAATGATGTATGTTCACTCAGTGGCCCATCAGCTACTAATGGGAAACTTAAGCAAGCAAAAGCATCTTCCTGTCCATGTTCCCCAGCAGATGGTCAACTGCTAATGGTTCTGGATGCAACATGGAGCCATCAAGACTAGCAACCATTAAGAGCCTTACCCTCCCTTTGTCCAATCCCCTTTCAGAGCCTTGCAAACTGAGGGTCTTCACTACATCTTGTGGCAGTGAATTCCATAACTGAACTATTTCCTGTGTGAAGAGGCACTTCCTTTTATCTTTTCCTTTTACTGATTTGTGGGACCCCCCCCACCAGTTTGTTTCCTGTGATGACTCCAAGTTATGAAAGAAGGAGAAAAATGTCTTATTTTCCATTTTCTCCACACCATGCACAATTCTATTTATTTCAACCGTTTCTTCTCTTATTTTCTTCTTTTTTGAGCTAAACAATCCCAAATGCTATAACCTTCTTCATAGGGGAATTGCTCAAGCAACTTGAGCATTTGAGTTCCCTTTTCTGAACTTCTTCCAGCTCTACAGTAGCCTTTCTTAGGTGTATTGACCTGAACTGCATGCAATATTCAAAGGCAGCTGCACCATAGATTAGTATAAGTGAAGTTTGTATATTGGCAGATACACTATCAATTCCTTTCCTAATTATGCTTTACATGGAACTTGACTTTTTCTTAGCAGCTACACACTGGGTTGACATTATCACTGAGCTGTCCACCAAGCCCTCAAGATCTTTCAGTTACCACTGCCTCCGATTCCATCAACTGTTGGTGCTGGGTGTTTTTTTGGTCGGTCTTTTGGCCCCAGTAAGTCTTATTTTACACTTGCTTCCATTTCAACTTCATTTGCCATTTTGAGAGCATTTTTCCCAGTCTGAAGAGATTCTTTTGGCATTCCTTACAATTCCTTTTTGTCTTAGCCACCCTACAAATTTGGTTCACCAGTAAAATTTTCCACTTCACTGTTCCTTCTCAATTCCAAATCATTTATGTAAAACTGAAGTATTAGCCCCAGTACAGATTCTTTGGGGACCCCATTATTTACATTTGTCCATTGAGAGAATTTACCATTTAGCCCAACTCTTTGCTTTCCATTCTTTAACCAATGACTGATGCATAGGAAGACCAGCTATTCCATGACTAAGTTTGCTTAGGAGAATTTGGTAGGGGACCTGGTGAAAAGCCATTTAAAATCCAAATAGAGAATGACAACTAGATTACCTAATCCACACATTTATTTACACTCTCAAAGAACTCTAAAGGGTCAGTTAGACAAGGCTTGCCTTTGCACATTGATTCTTTTTCAGCAAAGCTTGTTTTTCTATATGCTTACTAATTTTATCTTTAATCATGCTTTCAAGCAATTTGCCTGGAACAGATGTTAACCTAATTGGCTTATAGTTTCCTTTTAGGTTCCTTTTTAAAAATCGGTGTTCCATTGGCCATTCTCCAGCCTTTTAGTGCAGAAACTGATGTTAAAGACATGTTACATAGTTTTGCTAGAAGATTAGGGTCGATTTCTTTAAAAGCTCTAGGAAGGTAATCATCTGGACCTGATGATTCATTAAACTTCGGTTTGTTAGTAAGCTTGTGAACTTTATTTTTTTGTCAGCACTGTTTGCCTCAGTTCCTCAAACTTCCTTCCTGAAAACATCAGTTCAGGCACAGCCATCTGTCATATATATTTTGGAATTAATACAGATAAAAATTATTCAGTCAAATTCTCTGTGAGCTTTTCTTCTTTCATTCCTTTTTAGCACTACTGTTGCTAAACAGTCTAGCTGACTCCCTAGCTAATTTCTTCCCTCTGATATATTTAAAGGATTTAAAGGAAGTTGACTTTAATAGTGTTGGTAATATGCTCCTCAGAATGCCTTTTTTGTTTTTTGCGTCTCTTTTGTGCAAGCTTGCTCTACTTTTTGTTTTCTTCATTTGGGTAAGACATCCATTCTCTGAAGGAAGCTTTTTTCCAGTAGCTTCCTTGACACTGTTCACTAACTTTGCTGGTGCCCTGCTGAACTTAGTGCTACTAGCCCTCATGTTATTCTCAGTGGAAGTCTTTCAGCTTTATAGAAGAAGTTGCATATTCAGAGTCTTTATGCAGATCCCAGAGATCCTGTGCACATGAACTGCTCCATTTGCTGCAATTCAGGAAGTAGACCTGTTTGTCCAATCAAAGACAAACTCAAATCAGCATCTTCTGTCAACAAGCAGGAAAAGACGGGGTTCCATTTGTGGACTGGAATAAGGAATCATTTGGTTCCAGCAATTATGTTTTAGTCAGTGATGGAAAGCATTGGCTCACTGCTAGGAAAATAATTAAATCTCAAATGGGTCCCAGATAAAATTACACATAATCACTATTTCTAGAGCAAAGTAATAAAAAAGATTGGAAAATACCTAGAGGGAACTTATACATCACTCTCTCAGGACCTTAATTTATCTCAAATCACAATTTCCAGTAACATGTAAAAGATAAAGGCAGCCTAGTTCACAGTACAGCTCCCTTATTCAATCTAGATTCTGTTGGACTTGCAACCATATACTGAAATTGTTCCTGGATGCATCCAGCTTCTGAGGCTGAATCCAATCCCATCTTTCTACCATAAATGTACCACCATCACTCTACCAATGCGATTTATTGGTACTGTCAGAACTGGCAGTGCTAATCTTCATAATTATCAGGTAGGTATGTGATGCAACCTGGACGTACATGTGAAGCTGGAACAAAACATTTTGTATGCAGCTGTGTGTGTGTGTGTGTGTGTGCATGAGTGTGTGCGTGCATGTGTGTGTGTGTGTGTGTGTGAGAGAGAGAGAGAGAGAGAGAGAGAGAGAGAGAGAGAGAGAGAGCCCTATGCAAAGACACTGTGTCACTATTGAGAAATGAAGAATATTGCAGACAAAAGCATTATAGTTCTCTGAAAAAGTGCCCTCCCCGTGTTTTAAACATCAGTTTTATCAGCCCAGTAAGCATGACCATTGTTCAGATATGCTTGGAGTTGAGGTCCATATATCTGGGGAACACCATGTTGGGGAAAGACTGCCATAGGTTGAGGAGGAGTGACCTCTGGCCCATGGGCCTAATTTGGCTCAGGAATGGTTAACATATGACTCATGGAAAACTAAATGGATTCCATGGGCACTTCTCTCATCCTTTCCCAATCTATCACCCTGGAGAAAGGAATCCTCATTTTATTTTGGATCAGTGGTATTACAGGGATTATCCTTTGCAGTTGTCAGTCTTCCCATCAGAGGATGAGTAGTACCAAAGTAAGTTAATGGCTGGAGATCACATCCTTCTTCCCCTCTTGTGCAGGGCTTGCAAAAGACAACCCTGCAAGTTTTTAAAAGTGTCTATTAGTCAAAGCAAGAATAGTGCAGAATATAACATAAAAATTATTCACTAGCATAGTATCTTGCATTTGCCATACTCCTTTGTGCTACTAATGAAACTCTACTCAAATTCTTGAGCACTGTATAAAAAGTAAACAAAGCAATCTAGATTCTGGGCAATTGAGTAAATAGTCCATTTTATAGACCTCACCCTTTCAACTACAGTCCCAAAGGAAAGCACATTTTGAAAGCAACACCAGTGTATATGGCTCCAATTCTGCTAAAGTTAGTCACAGCTAAGTTCCATTGAAAACAATGAATCAGCGATTGCAAATTGGTTCCACTTAGCTTCATAGGGAAACGGATGTAATGACTATAGCTGGAATAGCACCTTTACAGGAAGTTATTAGCTGTTCCTTAGATTGCCATCTATATTCATACCTTTCTGCTGTTCCTACCTGAGAACTATGGCTCAACCAAACATTGAAACATAGCATTGTTTGAATCCTTCTTACCATATACAAGGCAGAATGCAATACTGCTGCTGCACTCCCATTTTTTGGGACCTACTGCTTGTGCAACAGAAGGCTAGTGTTTCTTAAATCATTCTGGAAACATTTGGAAAATGCAAGCTCTGTTGACCTGCCCCATTTTGGAAATGGATGTTTCCACTCTTTTCTGCCTGGTCCTTTAACATCTGGTTGCCCATAGAGAAAGTGGTAAATCCCAGTGGCACATGGGTAGCTTAGATACCACCCTTGTAGTGCTAAAAATCATTTGGAGAACCATCCACTGCAAAGTGACCCTGTGTGGACACCACTGGAAGGAATGCTTGTATGAAGTGCCTGGGAATTTGACTGGAGCTTTCGAAGGAAAACTTTCTGGTGGATTATGTCCTTAGCTTTTATTACAACTTTTCCTTTCCAGTTTTCTATTTGTAATTTGTGCATAAAAGATCCCCTTTTCACCCTATTGTTTTTGCTCTAAAAGCCTTTTTATTCTTAATAAAAGGAATAATAAGTGCCAGTTGTAAAATAATTTGTCAATCATTTCCAGCACTTACAATGGTAAAACACCTTTCTTTGGACCTCTTGGAGTGCTTTAGAAAAGATAAAAACAAATAAAATAAAATTACAATTACACTCAAATGGCAGAATTAAAACGATCAGTTTTAGATCACCTGAATTTTGTTGCTACCATTTGACAAGGGGAAATTGTTTGAATGAACACCCTGGAAGGAGCTGAAATGCACCACAGTCTGGCCTATTCTGATCTTTGAATGAGCTTTTCACAGGACCCTCATTACGGACAAAGTGGAAGCTGAGCTGAAAAGCACCTGATGCCCCTCCAATTGAGGGCATTCAGATGATTTCAAATTTAACTTCCCTGCTATTCTGCAGAGATTCTCCCCTCCAGCCCCCACTCTCCTTCCTAAGGATACTTATTGGAAAGAAGGATGGGGTTGATAATTTCCAAGATCAGAAGATATAAACGGACCAGAAGGTGGAATAGATGCTCTGGGATGATGGACATTTCAAACCTAGACTTAATGATATAAGAATATATTCTGGTCCGTTCCACCTTAAAAGTGCCAGTGTCCAACATGTTATTCTCCTTTGCTAGATTGCATGATGGAAGTCCATACAGTTTCTACAGTACTATGGTTCCCTTTATATGACCTATTATGGTCTAAATCACTTGGGATAATGGAGGAGAAGCCAATGGCTGGGATTGTCCTGTCTAAGACTATACCTTTCTACATAGAAGTATGTCCCATTGAGTTCCAAGAATTTACTCCCAGGTAAGTGTGCGCTGGCTGGCAGCCTAAGGGCACAATCCTATGGATGTTTATTAGATACAAGTACTACAGCTCCCAGCATTTTCTGGCTAGCATGGAGTTATTAGACTTGTTTTTGTCTCACTGTGCATAGGATTGAGTCCTACATGATGCCATTCAGCTCTATGGGCAAAGCTGAAGACAAGATAATATAAAAGCAGGGCTCGCAATATCAGTTACGCCAAACAGTTCCAGAACATAAACACAATGCAAACCCAAAACTGCTGAGCAGCTGTAAGGTGAATTTTTCCAATTACCTGTGGGGTGAACAACATTTTTCCACCATCATCAATCAACATCACCATTATTATCATCATCTCCAGAAGGAATCAAGTTAGGGCTCCTTGTGAATTTAATACCCCCAGCTGAGGCAGTGGATGGCTTAGGATTAGCACAAATAATTGTACGACCAATCACTTATTTATAGGGGAATCCAAATATTCACGAACACAAGAATGTAAAGATGTATAATTCTACAGCTTCACAGTGTTCAGGACAATTTTCAAATATGCTGATCTCAAATTAGTAGCCCATTTGAAAAACATTTTCATGCCAATTACTATAACAAGATTGAATGCTGTAAAAAAACACTTTTTAAACACCAACCTCTTCCCTAAGTTTTCATCTGCAAAACATTATGGTTTGTAAAATAGTTTTGGCTTGGCATATTCCTGAGTCGCCATGACAGTTTCCATATGTGCAAGATGTTATTTGTGTACTGGGTGTGTGATGTGCCAAGTAGACCGCTGAGGGTTCTCAAACAGAATCTTCCTTGGAGGAAACAGATTTCTCCGAGTGCAGGGCATCAGCTAATCAGAAACATCTTTTGAGGGGCACCTTGTCCCCATTTTTTGTCAAGGGCACCTTGTGGCATCACAATTTGCCTCCATGTGCTTGAAAATTGAAAATCAGGCACATCTTGCTAAGCAACACCTTTTATTTTTATTTATTTATTAGATTTCTATCCTGCCTTTTCTTACAAAGAACTTGAAGTGGCTTACAACATTCTCCTGCTGCTGTTCTCAATCTTATCTGTACAACAACAACCCTGTGAGGTAGGCTGGGCTGAGAGTCTGTGACTGGCCCACATTCATCCAGCTGGCTCCTGAGAGAGGACCAGAACCCAGATCGCCAGAGTCCCAGTCCTACACTCTTAACCACTACACCATACACTGACTCTCTTTTATTGCCCCTTTGCTGGGCTGGTCCAAACGTAATAATGCATCATGGGACTGCTCAGCACTTATGGTGCAATTCTACCCATGTCTGCGCAGAGCTAAGTCCCATTAAGTTCAATGGGACTTACCCTTGGGTAAAAGTGTATACCTTTGCAGTGTCTCAGGTCCTCACAGCTGAACATGTGAACTGAGTCTCTTGAAGAGCTTTAGGGAGGTGGTGAAGTGAGGCAATATGGAAGTTTTCTTTACAGCAATGGCAAGTCATTAACCCTTGATGATCAGGTGTGGTTCAGGACTCAGGCTATTCATGCAGCTCCAGCAGGATGGAGTGAAGGCCCTGCAGATAACAGGCTCATTTCCCTTCAGCTCTTCTTCATGAAAGTCACCCAGAACACAGGAGAGACGGGCCTGCCTTGTATTCTTCTGCAAGCTGCCACCAGGGTTTCTGAGGGCCCTTGAACAGAGCACCCCCAGTGGACCTTCTGTCCCAGTAGTAACTTCTTACCACCATTGTCACCTGTTGCATCGCTCCTCCTGCACTTTCTCGGCATTGCTACTGCTTGCTTGCCAGAAAGCTAGTGAGTGTGCAAATGAGTGAGCAGCAGTTCACCTTCTCACCGCCACTCATTTGGGTCAGAGGGAGAGGCACGCAAACAAGCGAGAGGTCAATTAGGTAAACAAGCTCAGTTGCAGAGATGAAGAATAGGAGCAAATCCATGGACACTTCCCAGCGGGATCCCGCTGAAGTGTGGGCTACCACAGGTGCCCAACCATTCCTGTTCTTCATTCTAGGCCTGCTGGGAACCCATTAGTAGCTTAGGCTGAAGGATAGAACATTTATGGCTGAGCAGAGGTCTCAAATTGGCCCACCCAATACACCATCCTTCCTGGTGTCCTTCAAATGTTTCCTACTTCATCTTGCATTCAATTCCAGCCAACCTAACTAGTGGTCCTGAGTGAGGGGAATTTATCTGGAGGGCACCCTGTGGTAGAAAGCTGCTATACAACTTTCTAGGCTAGCTGCATTTTTCTACTAGTTCTTATAATGGTTTACATCTAGCACTGCTCTTTTATATTAGTGAAAAGGCATACATATATTTTACATGACCAAAATGAGGCTTAAGCAAAAGCAGAAAGGAACAGAATCAGTGTTTTGGCTTCTGAGTGGTTACAAACCATGAGTCTGACAACTAAAGTGAAATGTGTCTGTGTGTTTTCTCCCAAGAATACTTTAAGGTGTGGTTGGAGGTGGTTCCAAGATTTTTAAGCTCCACAAGTCTTGGCTGGAACAAAATCCAAATAAGTATTCTATTGCTCAGTATTCTGGAGGGGGGGGGGGAAGTAGACCCAAACCTGCCCACAACTGAATCTTGAGACAGATAAAAGTTTGGCAGCTGGAATAGTTTTCACTGTTTTACTTCAAAGGTTGCATAATAGTTGAGCAGGTTATACTCCTTTCACCAGGGCTTTCTTTGTCATAGAACGCACTGGAATGGCGTTCCGGCACCTTTTTTCGACGGATTTTTCCAAATGAATTTGAATTGCCCTGTTGGGCGTAGCAGGTCGGCGGCAAAATCATTAAAATGGTGCATGCGGGCTGCTTGTGTGTCTGCGCTGGTTGTATGGTGCTGCTCGGCTTGTGACGCTGCTCGACTTGTGATTGGTCGTGTGATTGCGCGCTGAGTGCTTACTGTGGGCGGCGACCATTATGTTTCACTACACAGTGTTGGTGTGTGTAGAGTGACTGGCTATGTGCAAAAGGTAAATAATTTATTCAAAAAAAATGTTGGTGAATTGACAATCTTTTTTTAATTTTTAGTGTAAAAGTGTGACCCCAAATTTAAAAATGAAAAACATTACTAATTCTCAACCACCAGTCATGCTAATAAAAAGACCAGAATATTAAGAACTGAATATATAATTTTTTAAATAAGAGATTAACAAGATGTGAGTTCTGGCACTTTTTTTTTTTTTACAAATAAAGCACTGCCTTTAACCACCTGAGAAGTTCAGATGATTTTGAGTGTGCAGTTTTATGTCCTTCATTCAATACTAAATCTATTTAATTTTTGAAAATAGGATGTAGACATACTATGTGGACAGGGATCATTGTATTCTATGATTCCTAATGTCTCCCAGCTTGATCACTGACTCTTCGCCTGGCAGACAGAATCATAGAATAGTAGAGTTGGAAGGGGCCATGAAGGCCATCAGACCCAACCCCCTGCTGTTGCAGGACACCACAGTACACCATCCCACTCAGATGGCTGTCCAGTTTCTTTTTGAATGTCTCTAGTGTGGAAGAGCCAGTTAAATGGTACCTATGATGGCAAGGAGGAAGAGGAGCACAGTGAATGGTAGACACTGGCTGTGAGAAGGTAGACTCGCCCAAGGGCCATCCAAACAATGGAACCAGCTCTGTGGCCTGTGCTGGTTAGAGTATTGGACTGGGGCTCAAGAGAGGCTCACTGGGTTACTTTGGGCCACTCATGGAATCTCAGCTGATCCTACTTCACAGGATTGTTGTGAGAATAAAATGAAGAGACGAGAACCTTGAAAACTGTCTTGGATTATTTGCAAGAGAAAGAAGAGTAGAGTATAAAGGGAATGTAATAATAATGTACACAGCTCCACTACTTAGACTCCCATCATCCACTGTAATACAGGAAAAATGGTATTTTGAAGGTTCATGTGTGTAACAAATCTTTGAATGTCTCCTTGCTGCATTATGAGGGAACTTGGCACCCACTGTATTTCACAGCCAGCCAGCTGCAATGGGAATTAAACTCCCCGCATGATTAGGGCCAATTTCTAGTCATGGGAAATATCCCTTCTTTGTTCCTTTTTCATGGTATTGCTTAGAATCTAAGTTATGAATGGAGCACTTATTTATTTGTGGAGAATACATTTGGATCATTTCTCTGTATAATCATTTCTTTCCCTTGAGTGAAAGATCCATTGAAAATAGCACTCACAGACAGAAATAATATCTAGTTTTCTGCCGATAGCTTCTATCTCAAACTGTATCTTCTCACATGTGAGTTTCAGATTCCTGCAAATTGTAATGACAAAAGATAGCGCGCACACACAAAAGGAGGAGGGGGGACATTTTGGAAGCTCAAATGACAGTTATATAGAGAAATTGATATGTTTTAATGTTAATGTTTACAGTAGAAGACAGGAAATTAAGTATAAAGGCATTATTATCATATCAAGTGGTACTTAAAAACTTTTTATCCCCTCATTTACTGTTATTGGTGTAGTCAGCAAGTTAAATAATGTGTTATATATTGCTTTATATAGTCTGCAGAAATATGCAATTGCATGCACGAAGAAGTCATGATTTTCTGTAATTTCTTTAGTGTGCAAATGTGTATGCACAGTAAAGTCGCCTTGCAACCAAATAGATTGTATAGAGTAAAGGAAGTGCTCCTTGTATGCATACACAGGAAGTTGTGTCATCACAATGACAATAAAATGGAGATTGGAAGGAAAAAATGGAGCCATGGGACTCTCATTTCAGTCTAGAGCACAGGCAGGCAATTTATGCCCATCCAGGTATTTTGGTTTATAGTGCCAATGATCTCTCACTATTGACCGTGCTGGCTAGGGCAAAATAGTCAGAAGGCCACCAGACTGTTCTAGTGGATGCAGATCCCCCATCCAGGAGGGTTGCCTATCTAGCCTGAAATTCACCCATAGGTGAACAGGGATGTCTACCTTGCTACTCAGATATAGGATATACAGTATGTAGCTTTAAATTGCCCAAATCAGCCACATTTCCTACCAGACTGCATTGTCTTCTCAATCATGTGAAGTGATGAGTTCCAGTTGTGCTAGATAGCAGGCCTGGAAACAGGGTAGGTTTCACAACAGCAGAATGAACGGTACCTGCCTGGTTCAGTAGGAGGTGCAAAGGTCTATGCCAGGTGTTCTGGTTGCAAGGTGGGAACCCAATGGTCATTTTATGGCTATAAGACAGCTTGCCTTCTGGGCAAATGACAGTTTGTTATCTTCTTGTACTCTGATTAAAGGTTATGCATGACCTGATTTTTAAATTAAGGGCTCATATTTCCTTATGCTTCAGCATCATGGTGGATTGAATAGAAAGCTGACACTGTTGTGTGAGTATAAAGCACTTGTTCTGCTTGTGAATATACTGAGTTCTACCATCTGTTTCTTTAACAGTAATTAAAATCACTGCTGATTTTCTTCTCTATCAAACTGAGTATTGGAGAAATGCCATTTCCCTGCAACAGATGCAGTAAACATGCGGATCTCTACTACAACTGTGTATATTTATTGCCTAGCAAAACAATCATCTGGAGGAGCAGTTATCCAGAGAGGCAGCTGTGTCGGATCTGTTACAAAGAAGAGCATTGTGGCATCTTAAAGATTAACAGATTTGCAGCACAGTTCTATGCATATTTACTCAAAGGTGAGCCCCGTTGGAGATTGCTTTTCGGTAAGTGTGCATAGGACGGTGCTGTTAGGTTACAATCCTATACAATATGCATGCTGACCTGGAAGTAAGCCTTATTGAGCATTGTGAGACTTACTTATGCGTAAGGCTGCATGGGATTGTGCTGGTTATGCTGGCATAAGCTTTATAAACTAGAACCACTGCCTTCACAATGAATTAGAGGCAGGGCCTTCTAGTTCATAAATCTTCTGTAACAGTTCATGATTTCTGACAAATGCTTATGTATTTTCACATGTTCTGTTACATATACATTCTTAAGCATCTTCTTCAAATGCACACATTTTTGCAAGTAGTTTTTAAATGTGCACTATTTTTCCAAGCAAATTTCCAGTCAATAATGTGAACATTAGTAGTAGTAGTATTAGGTGAACTATATCACCATCTTTGTTCTTCTTTGATGGCAAAGTGTCTTCCAGTTGTGTTTAGATTCAGGAAGTGAGAACTTGGCATGTTCACACAGAAATTTGAGCTGAACACATTTCTTAACCATCCTTACTTGTGGGTACACACATATAGGATTTGCTGTTAAGGGATATACATTCCTATTTCTCTCTTTCTAGCCACTCTCCATAACCTGGGGCCTTGCCTTCATCTTCCATGCATTAGGTCGTTTTGAATATACCTGGAGAGAGTTTATGGCTTGGCCGAGCATTTCATATCTGTCCATCTCCACAAACAATCCCTGTAAATTGAAAGCAGAAAGAAAAACCTGCTGGTACGATTCAGCAAGGAGTCTATTATGAATCCCTAGGTGGCATGCAAAGCATTTAGACTCATTTCATTCATATGTCAGGTAAAGACTTTCATTTAGAAGTGAGATGAATACTGAATAATGGATCTTTTGAATAATGTAATTAAGAATTCATTAAAGCAGCCTTTTAAAACCTTGCAAAATGCAGTACATGTATACCTTCCAGCCTAAACCCAGAAAAATACAGCATGGAATTAAAATGAATTAACAGAAAAAACAATGTGGAGAAATGCTGTTTAGAAAATCCACCTTTTGAAGCTAAATGAACAGTCAGTAGGACAACGCAGCCTGCTTTTTTCACAGCTTGTGAACTGTCAGAAAGGAGCTTGGTATTTAGGGTAAACTTATTCCTTGTTGGGACAGAATCCAGTTGAGCTGAGTGTTGACACCCTAATCCTAGGTACCTGAGGGCTTCTTCACACAGGGCATTGCTGCACATGGTCCTCACTTACAGTAGTTAGCAGGTGCGTTACATGGTGCCCAACCATTTCTGTAGCTTTTGTTTTTGTAGGTGGAGGGGAGTGTGCTATTATTTGGAAATGGAAGAATGAGATCCTTGTGTGTTTGCACCATTCCACTAAACAGCACCACCACCTTGTGATTATGTAATGGAATCTCTAGAAGGGCAGAGAAAGAAAACTCCTGGCTTTGAGGGAAACACCTATAAAGAAGATGATTGGAATCCTGCAAGGTATCCAGCAACAGAAGCCTTGGTAAAGTAGTAGGTTAAAAGCCTCATGTGGAGAAGCCCTACAGATGAGTACCTGAGGCTCAAACACTAATCGTCAGATCTAGCATATAGCTAAGTCATACCATGTTCTTTGTTTAGGTGTAACAGTACACAGCTTAGCCACCAAAGCCCACAAAGGTGGTTTTGCAGGAAGGAGAGAAGTAAACCACTCCCATGGGTTTCCTTCCTGAAATCCCACCCACTCCATGCTGGGGAGCAGGGAGATTGTAAAGAAGGCCCTTATGGACTTAGATGGAAACCTTTCTTCCTTTTTGCAGCCCTGCTTGGGGCAAAAGTTTCATCTCCCTTTCCTGGTGTACACTGGTCCCAGTGCAAATCAAGCCACAGACAGTGACACTAAGGAAAATCAGACCTTTAGACTCAGCTTCACACTATGCAACATAATGTCTGTCTCTTCATTCTGGATGAGTATATCAGGCCACCCTCTAACTGGATTGCCACATTTGTTTCTGGATCTGAACTGGACGTCTCTTTGCTCGCAGTCAGTTTGATGGATCTCACTTGATCTCATTATAGAAACTGTGTTAGATGCTTGGAGAAGCCTTGCCTTCACGGCTGATAGTGCAGTGCTCTAGGCCTTCTGAAAGACAGTTGCCTCCCAGCTTCCTTAAAGGAGGTGGTGATGAAACCATTGCTCAAAGGACCATATTTGGACTACACTGATTTTAACTGCTCCAGGTTAGTCAATTTGCCATTTTTGGCAAGGTAAAGATGTGAGTGGTGGCCAGGTAACTCCAGGCACTCTTGGATGAAGCTAGCAGTCTGGTTTAGGCATAATAAGAAGGCTTCTGTCCTATCACCTTTCATGAACTCCTGTAGGACAGAAGCCTTCTTTCTTGCTTTAACTTCCAACCTGTCAAAAAGGGGCACATACTCATCCTCTCTGCTCCCTTTCTCTGATGCAGTCTCAGAGATGTTCCTGGGTACATGTGAGCCACGAGTCCCTTGAAATGCCCAGTCCTCATGCCGGAGGATAGAGACCAATAACAAGTGACAAAGAAGTTTGCATTCTGAGAGCTTCCAGGGCCTGTCTGGCAGTGTGACATGAATCACAGCTTAGGATGCTGTGGTACATCAGTAAGGTGAGCAACATGAAGAGAGGCTTTGTGGATGGGCAGAGACTGTTCAGTATTCAGTGGTGGCATCATTGTTCGGTTATCCATGGAGTTCTGCATTCGGAACTGAAGAGAAGTACATGCAGATCATAAGTTACACACCCTTGATCAATATGGAGAAGAATTCAAGTAAGGTATATTGGTAACACAACTGTATCCCTTGGGGCACTACCTTTACCTTAAAGGGGCATCCATTTTGATACATCTTTCCACACTGAAGTACAACTGGAAATCCATTTTGAGCATACAGCTATTGAAAGTTGAGAGAAAAGATAATTAACAAACAAGGCAAATGAAACTGAAATTCTCTGATAGCACTTGTAGTTAATCAGTTGCCATATGTCCCAATTAGTCTAGGCTCAGCTGCAGGCAATTCTTTATTCTTATGGCTAAGAGACTGGGGTTTGCCTTCTGTAGCAAAGAAGCCAACTGGGCCCAGAAAGGTTCCACAAGCCAGCAGCCAGTAAAGCAATGTTTTAAAGAATAAAGCCCAGAGCTAGAAATTAGTCAAAGTGTGCATGGTGGTGGTGGGAGCTATGATACGTTCTACATTACAGTTTTTATTCTGTTTGGGAATCCACTTTTGAATATTTCAGCCAGGCAGCACCTCACAGCTCATCTACATATCCACTGAGATACGTTGAGCAAAAAAAAAAGAGAAAAAAGTCCTTTGTTCTCAAGTACAGAGCTAAATTGGCTCACAACTCAGTGCTATATTTTGGCTCCTAAAAAACAGGAGGGGAGGGGAGCCCAGCATGAACTTCATGATGATTTTAGAAAAGCCTCTAATCTTTATTCTTGTTAAACTAAACTGAAGGAATTATCATATGGAATCTATTCAAACGTCGACATTAATAACATATGACAAATTGAGATTTTATTCTATCCAATGGGGATGCTCTATTTTATGTTGTTTTATGGGCCTTTATTTATTTAGCAGTTGTCTTCTGTAATTTTAAGGGGCAACTGTTTCCTATTATGCACAGGGATACTCTGGGAAATGACTGGAAATCAGACTTTAGTCTGTGCAAGCACTATCCTGTTTTCTTTTCATCTTGTCCACCTCTGTATATATCTGTCTCCTTGTCGATCCATCTCGACATTTTGAAATATGATGCTCTCTGGCTTGGCGTCGTGAGATAATGCCAATTAAAGTGGGAAATGGATCCCACTCTGAAATACGGCATTTATGACAGTGAAATGTTGAGAGTGTAAAATACCAACTACTGGCTTTCAATAAAAGTTTCAATATGTATTGGTAGTTTGTTTAGTTATTTGCGTAAAAGGTTTACATACCACTTATTCTATTTGAAAAAAAATCTTAGTGGTTTACAGGAAATACCTCATGTTTTTAATTTCTGTTCCATTCAATGGAAAAGAAGCAAATAATTTCACGCATTCCCAAACATTAAATCTAAACAACATGAGGGAAAGCAGCACCTTGGGGTAGAGGGCTTTGTTGTATCCAGTGTTAGTCTTACTTAAAGTAGACCCATTGACATGAATAGGAAGACTTAGATTATTGTTTGTTTCAGCCCCTAGATAGCATTTAATGCATGCATAGTATAGAGCTGTATGCATTCCAGATGTGTACATAAAAACCCATAATCCCCAGGTTAATAGAATTTATAGTCCAACACACCTAGATGGCACCAGGTTGGGAGAGGCTCATTACTTCAGCTGTTGCAACCTAAGTTTTCTACCAACACTGCAGGCTCTTAAAGCAATTGCACAAACTTAAGCCAATGTGTGTGTGTCCTTAATCACCTGGGGCTGAATACAATCAATGTGTTGGTTTTATTATGTAAATAGAATGTTTACATAATAATAAATAATATAAATATTTGTTATGTAAATAGTTCTGGGAAGCTTCAGGGTGGGGGATTTTTGTCTAGTAAAGACAAAAACCAATCACCTCTTCAAAGCTTCTATTTTCTTTACAAGGCATAGGCTCAATAGCTCAAGCTTCACTGTGGTGCTGGTTATATAATAGCAACAAGAACACATCACATGGTCATTACTCAGCTTCTTTTCTAGGATGGCCCAGAAGGTATCACTTCAGTAGCATCTGTGCCTAGATTATGTATAGTGATTGGACATTATGTGGACATATTTTCTGTTCCTCCTTAATGGAAAATATGCATCTCCTGCCACTTGATGAGATTGTCCTTTGCCCAGCAGTGGACCTATTATAAAAGTGACAACTAGTATATGTTTTATTTAGTATCTGTTTTTGAATTGGATTTTTGGTTTGCTACTGGTTTATTGTTTTATTGTTTGGTTGGTTGTTGTTATTGGTTATATTGTGTTTATATTTCTTCCTTTTCTATTTTATACAGTTGTATTTATATTGTAATTTAATCTTATTATGTTTCATGGTTTTGGTTGTTATTTACTTATTTTTATTTGTTTGCTTGTTTTTTAATATTGTGCAGTGAGCCACCCAGAGAGCCTCTGGCTATGGAGCAGCATACAAATATGATAAATAAATGAATAAGCAAACCAGTAATTGACGAGGAAAATGGGCCAGCTGGCTTGGAATGAGCCAGGCTTCCACCATGAAAAATGGATCCAAGAGATCAGCTGCATCTTTGTCTTTCTTATTTGGTTGTGGCTGATCCAGGATGAGAATGTTTTTAAGGCAAGGGGATATTCTGTCATGATCTTTAAAAATGTAACTTGCTTTGTAGTATATTTGGACTGATTTTATCTGCTGTAAGATATTGCATGAGCAGCTCATGCCTTCCCTATCTCAAATATGTTGTTAATGCTGTTCAGCAGGGATAGGAGAACATTTATCTAGCAAGGGCTATGACCCCTTAATCATAATCTGTTGGGTGAGAGCCAAAAAGGGGTAGAACTACCTCTTTTTTCCTCTCCTTTTGCCACTTCTTTCTCTTTCTCTCTTCCCCCTGCTACTACCTCTCCATCTTCCCTCCTTCCTCCCTGCCCAGTGGGCTGCTAAAGAAGAGATGGCATGCTCTTGCCAGAAGCCTGATCTCAGTGCCAACTCCTTGGAAGTCCCTTGAGCAAGACATCCTCAGTGGGTCCCCTTCCCTCTGTGAGTTGAACATCTCACCATTCTCACCAGCTGTATTTATCATACATCATTCTTTTTCTCATCATTTCTACCAGTTCCTTCTTTGAGGGCAGAAAGCCAGTGAAAAGGAAGACATGTCCTTCTCCCCACCGGTGTTGTCCAAGCCAGAGCAAAAGGTAGATGGAGAAGCAGGTTGCAGTGGTGAAGAGATGTAGCAACTCCAGAAAGCCTTCAGTATATGCTCATCCATGCCTACTCTTGATGTCCCTGTCTGAACTGATGACTTGCAGTAGGCTTCTGAAATAAGACCAATGGCCAGCTAGGCTTTGGCACTAGGTATAGATCTGCTTCTGTCTAAATACTCTCACTGTAATTGTCACAATACAGCTAATCCTGATCTGATTCTTTTATATCCATGTATCAGCCACAGGAAAATAATCATAAAATAATAATATAAAGACACAACATAAGAAATATGCTCAGATTTCTCATAAAGAATGCTAATATCAAACCCAGAGAAAAACACTTTGCCTCTTAGAGGTTAGGAGGAGTTTTTCTGAGCGTGTGTAAACTCGCAAGTTTCTCTGTAAAGCCTAAGTAAAACTGGTTCTAGAAACATAACACAGTATTTTTGCATTCTTCAGTTACTGTGCAAAGTATTTACTGTTCTATCCTTCTTACTTTCACAGTGTTAGTATAATAGGTTGGGTCTCCAGATCTTTACTATTATATTGTTTTATATAATTACATAAATATAGCTCATCAAGGAATTTCTGAGAGGTTTCAAGCTAAGTTGGCTGCTCTGAAGTGAGGCTTTCTTGGCCCGACTATAATGGAGGAATATAGGACACAGCCAGCACAGTGTTGGTTTATTGCCTGCTGCTTTAATTACTCATTTGTAACTTGGGGACTTTTCTCTGAGAAAATGAAATTTAAGCAACACGTGTAACAGGCCATTTCTTATTGTTGTGGATAGGCATCAGCAATAATAAAAACATCTGAAGAAAGACAGTAATTGTTAGCTATAGATGGAAGGAATCCCTCCCCAGATATCCATTTAAAGTTTCATTGGTTTTCCAACTTTATAATGAGTCCACATAACAACCTGTGTCACACATGGTGTCTCCAAGCAGCACTTAATAGGACCTCTAGCAAGGCTCACTTCCATTGCCTGCTTCAAACCATCTTTCCACAATTTTAGTCTTTTCCAGCTTTTAAATGGCTGCCATTTTGATTTTTCACAGTGCTCCATTTCCCTAGAACCATGCAGTATATAATCTTTTGTGGAAAATTGGAAAGGTGCCACCTAATGCCCTCAGTGTATAGCTATCACCATTCCTGCACTTAAAGCCCGTGGCAGAAGCCCTTGGTGTAAGGGCAGATCGTCCAGAGGGTGCAATGCTGAGGAATCCTTCAAGCCTAGAACCTTCCCAGACTATGGCATTTTGGGGAGGTCCTTCTAGCAGTTTCAGGTAGGGATGGGGAATATGTGGCCCTTTGGCTATTGCTGAACTGTGACTCCAGTCATCCCTCCCCATTGGCTTTGTTGGCAAGAGCAGCAGGTCAGGAACTTCCAGAGAACCACACATTCCCTACCTCTGGTATATGGTTATCTGATGCACACAAAATGTAGTGGAGGCATTGCTTCTCTGAAATTAGCTTGACATGGAATTAATTAATTAATTAATACAAGGCCACTAGGGTGCCTTAGGTGAACTGCTCTCTTTCAGTCTCAGTCCTCCTATCTTACAATATGAGGAGAATGCTATTGACATCCCATGCAACCTTTTTAAAAGGTTTGTAACTCAACATGCACGTGAGTGCTGAGAACACTGGAAAACTCCATGCAGATGTGAAATGCTGTTAACTAATAATAATGTAAATCATTGTGGTGATTAAATTTAGCCATGCATATCTAATAGAGCAAGCTATTACATAACAGTTTGATTATTGTGACCATAGGTGTTCCCAATGCCTCTGGGTATATATTCACTATTTCACTTTATCAATATTTTGCGTAAGCTTCTTCAGCTGTAGAACTTCATGGTATGAGGAAGTCTGATTAGGTATACTTGCAGCTAGTCAGAGATGTTGGAGGGGAAATGGTTTTTCTGGAACTACCTAGGATGATGGCTTTACTGGAAATGCCTTGGTTACATGTAGACTGGACTATTTCAGTGCAGTCCACATGGGGTTGCCTTTCAAGAAGTTTTGGAAGCTATGACAGGTCTAGGATACACCACCAGGAATGCTGGCAGGTGCTCAGCTGTAGGATCATATTACACTTGTCCCACAAGGTTAATGATTTATCCTGTGATTACCTTTAAATCTCCAATGGCACCATTCTATGCATTTTAAACAGGAAAGAACCCTACAATTCTCAACATGCCCCAGCCACGGTGGCTGGTGGAAGGGGTGCTGGGAGCTGTGGAAATGTTGCTGTCTTAAATGCATAGGAGGCAGCCTGAATGCCTTCAGTTCAAACTATCTTAGGACTGTCTTCTCTCAAACCAGCCTGTTCGTACTCCAAGGCCTGAAAGAGAGGTCCTTCTCTGTGTCAGGACAATTATGGTAAACTTTGGTCCATGAAGATAAGCGAAGGGGTGTGTTCTGTGAGGACACCTAAACTGAGGTATTCCGTTACCATGCTTTTCCAGATGGCAAAGCTCTTTTTGTTTAGGCAAGTGACTTTTTTCATTGGATAGATAAGCTTTTATCTGATGCTTCTTTTATCTGCTGCATCTGGTATTATTATACTCTGTGTTTGTTTCTGTGGGGGATTTGGGGGAATTTTACTATGTTTTATTTTTGTTTTTAAGCAATGCAACAAAAACTTCTATTCTGTATTTTCTGGACTCCTTAGAGAAGGCTTAAGAATGGCTGGCTACAGACTCCTAGTTGCTGAAGTATAACTGGAAGCAGGAACACTTAATCATATCATCCTGGCTTGTCCTAGAATTGTTCCCTTTTGGTCTAACATTCACAGGATTTTTAATATATCTCTACAGC
Organism: Varanus komodoensis; assembly: GCF_004798865.1. NCBI lineage: Eukaryota > Metazoa > Chordata > Lepidosauria > Squamata > Varanidae > Varanus > Varanus komodoensis. Next base: position 9,105,914 of record NW_025335408.1, on the reverse strand, counting down.
AGTCACCGTTAGTTAAGATGCATATGTTCACTTAGGCTACACCCCAGTATACGGAATCTATCTTCATAGATTCCATAGAGAGCCAGTATGGTACAGTGGTTAGAATGCTGGACTTCAGACCTGAAAAACCAGGTTCTAGTCCCCATGCAGCCATGAAGCTCACGGGTGACTTTGGGCCAATCAGACTCTCAACTCAACCCACCTCAAAGCGTTGTTACTCTTAGGAGGATAAAATGGAGCTACGTAAGCTGCCTTGACTTCCTCACGAGAGGAAAAAAGGCAAGATGCAAATATAATATTAATAATACTAATTTATTACATCAATTCGCATGGATTCTCAAATGGTAAGAAGAAGCGCAAACCAGAATAAATGACAATAAAATACCAATATAATTTTCACTGGTTGATTATAACAAAAGTGGCTGGATGACCCATCAGGGAAAGGCGGCATGAAGAGGTAGGTTATGATTGGACTTCTAAAGATCAACCCTGAAGATGCCTGCCAGATATCAATGGGGAGCACATTTCAAATGCGCAGTGCTAAGCACTCTGTTACAGGTGCCCTGGGGATTATAGATTCTTCACTCTCAGGATATGGCTAAAGGAATTGTTGCACTGCATGGGTGAAGAAATCCCCTCTGGGTTACAGCAGCAGATAGCTAATAAGTAGAGGAGTGCCCTGGAGGTGGTGGAGTCTGCCGGTCCAGCCACCTCCCAGTTGTGCTCCTTGCCAGCATGATGCCAATGGCTGCTGCCCCAGCTCTGTCCTTGGGAGCAAGAATGAGCTGCCAAGTTTTGCTGTGCGAGCACATAGCTACGGTGCTGTACCGCCAGCTGCTGACATGCTCCCTCCATGTAGGCCTCAAAAGAAAATTCTCCACAGTTAGTTCTGTATGAGGGAAGGAAAATGAGCATAACGGGGACATATCTTGTTTTTCCCATCGCCATTGTGTGTAATCTAGCAAATTTATTTGAGGAGCACAGGACATAAACCAAAACATCTCTAATTGTTTAGTAATGGTAGTCGATTTCCTGACAGAATCGCCTCATCTTTTCTATTAAGAGGCATTATAGTGTGCAGATAATCTCAGTGGAATAATGCATTGGTGCAGAGGGGCAATAAATCAAATGATAAATTGAGTGTAACGTCGATTATGCTAGCTATGCATAGAAATATATACATTTGATGGTCATTATGACACATGAAATGTTCAAGACCAAGTGTGAAAAATACATTTCAAATTCTCTATATGGGAAAACCTGACAATGATCTGCAGTTTGTGTCTAGCATTAAATTCTATAAATCTGTCAGTGTTTTCCGTGCTGAAAGCCTGATTCTAAACGAAAGGTCATTATCATTATTAAGTTTTATAAGAAAATCAGTACGTGTACTGGTATCTATTTAATAACTGAGACATCATGAATGTCAGACTTAACACACTTTGCTGGGTGCTAATAACTCTTTAAGTGTACCCTTGACTCGAGTTGAAGGCAGTATTGGAATTTTTTTATTATCTGAACTGCCTAGTAGCATTTAAACGTACTTCCTTAATAGCTACGTAAAAATATAGTGACTTCACACAACTTTGGCTGCTTTGAGGGTAGCACCAAAAGGTTATACTAAACACTTTACCTCTTCCCCTCTCTCACCTTCAGTTTCCAAAGACAGCAAAACTTGGGCACAGTCATTTATTGTCTTTAATGGTTATTAAAATTTTAGTTAGGTCGATTGTGCTTGCCGTGAATTGTCTGTGTCTATGATGGCAATGAAATGAAGTCTTTGTAATCAAAATAAGTGCCCAGCACAGCTACGGTATTTTCATCATTGAATAAACATAACTTTTTGACATTTCGATGGTGGGGTTGATGTGTATACCCTTAAAATATGCATTTATTCAGTGTTTCCCCCTTAAAACTTTTGTAATTTTTGCATTATATGATTTTCTAATTCCAATCCAGTGATAACCAGTGATAACTTGTTTCTTTTTCTATTATATATTTAAATTAAAAATAAGGAGATGTAGTTTCTATTAATGAGTTTTGTAGGGGCCTTTTACTATTATGTCCCTAGGCGACTTCCTTACTCAGCGTGAAGCCCTCATAAGAGGTGCTTGTGCACCTGATTAATTCATAAATGGTGTTGAGGGCTGCATATTTGCACAATCCTTGTTAAATCATGGAAGTCTGCTATTTCTCCGTAGGATGCATTGCAAATTGTGATGCCCACATTATGCACCTAATCATACCATTCTGTGTCAGCCCCAAATTTCCCAAGCATCCTCATTTGTATGACATCCTTCTCAGGATCTGGAAAGTCAAGGTCCATCAGTAACATTTATATCAATTTTGAAGAGACAATATATTGCTGAAGTGAAAAGCAGACAGTTTAATATATCACTGATAAAGCAAGAGGAGCCCTGCATTTAATGAGTGACCAGAAATTGGAGGCTGCTATATATGTCTCTGTTTAAGATGAGTGCTGACTTGACATGTAAAATAAATTGGGCAGGAACCCAAAAAGATGCTGATAGGTAACAGCAAATTTCTGTATTTTTTCCCCTTAAAATTGACATTTATTTACATGGCATTGCTTGCTGCCTTCTATTTTATCTGATATTTTCTAGGGACAGGGAGAATTGCATTCAGTTTGAATTTCAATATACAAACTAGGAATGTATGTATCATTCATGTTCATACTTTTCAGAATGTTGTGATGCCTTTTTTAAAGAATGTGTACATTAGAGGGAAGTGTGCATAAAATTTGTGTATTAGTGAAAATATACACAGAGAATTGTTGTACCAGGGAAAACTGCTTGCAAAACTGTGTGTTAGGCAAACATTCAGACTGAAGTTAATATATTGGGTACAATTGCCTCAAAACGCCTATATTAAGAAAAATATGCACACAAGTCCATACAATTTTCTGTGTGTACGTTTTTCAAAACAAGCTGAAAACTGATGTGGAAATGAGAGAAAAGGAACTTAACAGGGGAAAAATGAGAAACTGAGAGAAAATGAAATGGGCATACTCATTCATCCCTTATGTTAACTGTGCCATTATTTTCCAAGAAACTGCAAAGAAATATTGTGTGGGAATATGTTCTTTCCTCTTTTCTTTCAAATGTTACACCCTGAAATCTGCTACAGTGCTTCCAAAAATCAGAGATGATCTGGAAGACAGCACTTTGAAAAACAGACATAGCAAAAGACACCACAACTTCAATTTAACATGCTGTTTTATTGATAATTTGTGAACCAGAAGGCATTCAGCGAGCCAGCATCTTATCTGAGTGAATTATAAAAGTAAATCTCATTTGCTGACATGGCATTTTATAAACCATGAAAGGAAATGGAAGCTTCCCATTTCAGACTCTTGTGGTGCTTCTTAACCAAAGCCAGCAAGTGTGGTGTCTGAGGAATACGTATGAAACAGGGCCCTTTAGACAGTGCTGGAGACACCCTGAACATCATCTGACTTGGGCTGAATGTTCCATATAGTCCATCAGGCTTATAGGCCATTAACAGCTCCCTCAATATTTTGCTCATTGTAGCTGGAATGCATAAGGAATTCACAGGATATGCAAAGGGCCATTGTGACTGACTAGTCCCCAGTTGTGTTTGGGTAGATACAGGCAATCATTTTCATGTTGCCGTTTATGTGGTGAAAGGATGCAGAGGGGTATAGCACTGGCTATGCCAACGGTCTGAAATATCACGGGTGCTTGGCATGATCTGGCCATACCACAGTATGGATGTGCCAGAGTGTTCATATGATCAGGAACAGATGTTATCATGAGCTGACACTAATTTTGAATCTGAAACTGAAACAGTTGCTACCCTTTTTATAATGGAAACCAAAATGAAAGTGACTCTGTGGCTGCTCTAAAGAAGTTCTTGCCCATTTTGGACAAAAGTGATAGGCAAAGCCCCCATATACTTCAGCTTCCAGAAAGTTGCTGTTCCTCCTCCTCTTCCTATGTATTGAGGTGGGATGAGAAAGCAGCACTTCCATCCATTTCTCCTTAGACGAATTATATGTGGAAAGGAAACATGAAAGGAATGGTGGAAAAATATGGATTATGAATAGAAAGCGACCTAGTTTGGACCTCATGTAAAAACCTGAGCATGGTGCATGGTGATGGTGCTAGGAAAGCCTCAACTGGAAGCATCCTCCTCCAACTCCTCATCGTTTTCCTTTTCCCAGACCTTTTGTTTATTTGGGGCAATGCACCTCTGCCCCTTCTGTTGATTGTGTTATTCCTCCCTCCTGATGTGAGAGAGGAAGAATCTTTAGACATTGATACTTTTACTTCTAAACACCCATTACAAATGGTGGTGGAGGTGGTGGAAAGCACAATTAGTAACTATAGAAGATTGGCTTATCCTGAAAGAAGATTAGCCAGATAATAAACTGGGTTTGGGTTCAGGACTTGGGAGTAGTTTTCAGCATCAGCCCTGAACAGGTATATGAAAAAGACCACTGTTCTGAGTAGGTGTTAAGTGTTTTTTTTCCTCTGTGCTGGGTAACAGCATCAGGTTCTGCTAACCCACATCTGAGAATCAAGAGGGATTTACATTCAGAGAGTTTATTCTGTAGACTTGAGCCCTGGACATTTCTTTTCACAAAGAAAGTCTGAAGGCAATGATAGTAAAAACTGAATACTGGGGATGCTTCAAAAGGAGAAGAAAATAAGAATCCCAAAATAACTGTAACTAAGATCTTCAAGCCAGGTTTATGTACAGTGATGCCCTCCAAAAGAAAAAAAAGAAAAACCCTGAGCAACTGTGTAAATGAAGAATGACTAGTCTGGAAATATTAATGATAATTTATATAAAACTTCAAAATGTAATTTTACTATTCTCTTTTGACATTTGTTTTAATATATCATTTATGTGTGGTTAATATTACAAAAAACACACTTATGTGGTGAATTGTAGCATTTACCTTGTCTGAGAAAACTTAATTTTCCATGGGTTTAGCTCTTTCATACCAGATATATAGCAGTTTATCCTGCTTGAAAATATATTTTAAAAAAGTTCTTCATTGTATGAAATGGGTACAATAACCACTTCCCATGCTTGGGAGAAAATCCTGATATCAGTACTATAAGAGATGGGATAGACAAGTAAAAGGACAGCTCCATCTTCCATACTGCTGATGGGAAAGGTTCTTCAAGGCCACCTTCCAATGTAAGAAAAATGACAAAAGTGAGCTTAAATATTTGGGATTGTTCTGGTTCCAGGCCTAACTAACATTATATGAAGAGGGAGATGGTTTACTAAATTGTTCTGCAGTAAAATGTTGAGCCAGGCCACCAAGATTGCAATGAACTTACTTGGGTGTGAGCACAGTTTACCTCAGTTGGAACTCCTTTTCTGTTCTTCTGTGAAGCACATGAGAGCTAAAGCTGGGACAAAGATGGAGTCACACAGGTCGCTCCATCATTTTGCTTAACAGCCTCATCCCTTTGGATTCCTAGTCTCACTGCATTGGTCCACAAAGTCTGCAGGCAAGTTATCTGCACGTTTACTTCAAAGAAACCGGAGTCCAACATGGCAAGGCCAAAGACTTGAGAAAGTGAGGATGTTGCAATAGATCCAACAGGCACAGCTCTTTTCCTGCCTCCATTTTAGCCCTTACAGTTTCCAGGGGACACATGAAGAACAGTGGTTGTGCGAAAACACTAAAATAAGTTCAAACTTTTGTGAATAGGTTCCTGTCACTCTTAAAATATATTCACATCTAAGTTACCTGTCTATCGTGCAGTAAAGTGCAAACACAGAAAACACTGAAATAGTTAATGAAGTCAATAAATGTGGGGGAGAGATGAAAACATAAACCAGACTGAGACCCTTTTTCCATGCCAAGATTTTTTGGTCTTCTGTATTTTGTCATTTGTTAAACCATAAATAGTTACAAACAGAGCTGTAGTTCAGAGAGCCTTTGTTTCTAACATAAACATGGTATATAGGGTATAGCTCTGAATGTCAGCCAAAGAGGACTATAAGTTACAAAATGATATATATGTATAAAAGGAGTGTCAGACTTTAATTGAGAAATTGTAGTTGGTCAGAGACAAATATAGGAAGTAGGCTTAGCTCTGGAGAGCTGTATGTATTTAGCAGAAAAATGACCCAGACAAAACCTTTGGAGGGGCTGCCCTGTATTTATGAAATTAATATAATTCCTCATATAAAGCCACAGAAATGGAGCAAGTTTAGTTTATGTCATTTAGTGTATCATTATTCTTTGAGGAGCTTGTCTGTCCTGGCTGAGAAAGGTTAGACTCATAAAATCGACACTGAACAAATGAACTTTTAATTTAACTACACCTGGTAGCAGGCTACAGTACAGTAATAACCTGGATTAAGTATACGGAAGAGATTATTTTTAAAGAGTTTTGCTGTAGTCCACTCAGTTATGAGAATAATTTAATGATTTCATCAGAAATGGCTGTGGTACCTTGATTCACAAATTAATAATTAGCTGATACTCCAGAACCAAAAACACTGGAGAAATACTTGTACTTAAGCTAGAAGAAAGGTTTGTTCTTTCCTCAATTTAATTTTAAAAGGTTATAGTGGAAAAGTGAAATTTGCTCCCAACTTCCACTGGCTTTTGATTAGCTTTGAAATCATTATTCCCAAGCTGTTATATATGGATTAGCATCAGAAAAGGTGATGGATGGATGGATGGATGGATAGATTGATAGGATGGGGGTTGGGGTGGCAGGGAGAGTAACCAGAGTGCTCAAAAAGCTTTTGGTCACAAATCATGTTGATATTGTACAGTATTCATTGTATACTGTAGTGACAGATGTACTGGGAACAATAAAGCATGTTTCAAAATTTCATATCCTGAAGAGGTCAGTATAGCAACATCAACAAGAAATTATATAGCCACAATAAATTAGCAGCGGCCTCGGATACTTATTTTTAAAACACAGATTTTAACATTTATTATGCCAGTCACTCAACAAATCACAAACTGTTACAATAAGTTAGTTGCATTTCCATATGCTATTGTGTGTGTGTCTGTGTCATATATTTTAAAGATTTCAAAGGGATTTTTATTTCTTTTGCCTTGCAATCTTCTTTCATATATACTGGAAAAAGTATGAAGATATTCACAGAGCTTCTATTTAATCATTTAACCATTTAACTATAATTCTTAGGCAAGTGTGAGCAGTTCTGGATGTCACAGAGAGTGCCAGAGTGTCACTCCCTCCTATTGAAATCAATGATTGTCAAAATAACTTAACATTGACTAGAGAGTGCCCTGTTTCTTCCCTGCTTCTGTGATTTAATTTTTATACCCTTTATTAAGACTTTATGAATAAAATCACTCTATGTACCTGATATGACATTTGAACATACCATGGGGACTTTTAATCAATAAATGCTCTCTTATAATTTTTATGTGGATCCATGTAGATGCAATGCGTTTTCTGAGAAATGCATGAATGTATATAGGCAAAATGTGTGTGTATCTCACACATACATTCACAAATGAATGTGATTATATGTGTTACTTCAACTATATGTCTAAAAATAAAGCATGCATGTATTGTTCTGTTTCCATCACAGGACTGTTTCAAGAAAGGTACAGGGGAGGCAGAATATACAACTTACCACCAGATCTCCTGGAGCTGTCTTCTCTCTTCTGACCTGTTGGTGACCTTTAAAAAGTGACATTGAAGGACTACCCTCTCCAGGGGTGAGAAGTAATTTGCTTCAATAGCTCCTCTGCCCCAGACATGTCTAAAACACAGACTGTAAACATATACTTGGTTTACATTGGCTGTGGCTCCAAATGACACCATTAAAGTCATTTAGAACTTTCAAGTTGTCAGAGGAAACAAAACCTGGACAACAGTAAGCCAGTTACAGAAGTATGCTACAATATTAAAACTGGACTGCTAACTTTCTGGTCCCTTTAGCAACTTGCTTTTCCTGGAGCCTATAATGCAATAGATTTTGTTTAACTTTAGCACTGTGAGTGGTGGTCAGTCTAAAAACCACACTGGGTTAATCCAGATTTAGTCATTCATAGCTGCAGTGAAAGGAGTGGAACTTAAGTTAGTAATCACTACCAATTTAATTCCCATTGATTTCAGAGTGACGCCTTAATCTATGGCTTCAGCTCATTATTTCCCACCCCATGTGAGGATTAAAAAAATCATGGAATTTGGCAAATTCCACTTCTGTTCATTCTTGGGGGCTTCCCATTAAAAGGGTTGGGGTGAACTATGTACAGAGTTGGTTAACTCTGTTCCAGTAAAGTGAAAAGTTCTTGTATGTGGGTTCCATCTACAATGCTATAGTATTCACTATTTATTTGATAATGACATGAATCAAATAATGCTTTTCAATCTTATACATGGTAGGGGACTGATACAATGCCATGCATGGTAGTCACTGGATATCCATACATGAACTGGACATGTGAAGAAACCCAATTATTGAAATCAGTTCCTGCTCTGCTGCAGGGAACTTTTTGCAATTGTGCCTTAGATGCTCTCTATTGTTTATATGCAACCTAGAGAGGAAGGAAAGACTGTTACTTGGATTGAGCCTCAGAAGAGTTCACAAAACAGTGAGTCCTCTTGATATTTTTTCTACTTTTCAGAGGGGAGGGGGAGAGCAGGACGGGAAGCCCCCGCGCTTCCCCATTCAAATCACTAAGGAGTAGCAACAATATTATCACAACAATAAAACACCCTGGGTTGTATCTAGTTGCATCAGTTCTTCTACCATAAATCATCTGCCACTTCAGGAAGCCTAGTGCTGATCCTTGTCCAAGTCTGTGTTGCAGTACTTTGATTCCTCTTGCTCAAGGTATTGGACAGCCTGTTGCTTAGGGCACATGCCCTTCCTCAAGGTGTCACCAGAAGGTGTCCCAGAAGCATCTGCACAACACATTGTCACTTCATTAGGCTTGTGCTCCTTCTGCTAATGGCTGTGCAACCGCCAACGGCTAACAGAGTAACACAAACTCTTTGAATGTTTCAACTTAGAAGTGGGGCAGCGATCAGGATTAATGGATACTTAAGGAAAGTAAAAGGAAAACTCTTCAAGGGAAATGACTGTCATGCAGGACCTGCCGTCAGGAATTGCCCAAGATGTAAAGCAGAAATGCGAGGAATCCCCAACTCATCATCAAATTGCCTTCTCAGCATTACACTTTTCCTGTTCACACCTAGTTACAGACTGCCTATTTCTAACAAAAAAGTATGGTTTGTTTGTGTGTTGGTCTTATGTGGACATCAGGAATGACTCCATGTTGACATCATGGAAATGCTCCAGAAGTGACTGAACAAAGTATGGTGATTCCAGAGTAAACACATTGGCTGATTCTCCTGCAGCATGTGGATTCCATTACACAAACCTGATTTAACACTTCTGGGGGCATTCTGAGTGGAAATGCTTGTTTTTAGGAGGCTCAGAGGAGCTCACATGAGGGAGCTCCACTCATCTGCCTCTCCCAGAAATGAGTATTTCCAGTTATCTTGGAAATGTCAAATGGTGCTAGCACTGGGTCCACAAAGAGTGGGATTCATCATTTGCAGAAGGAATGAGCGGGGCAGAAAGGCATTAGTGGGGGTATAAGCTGAATATCGGCCCCGGTGTGGGGGCATTTGAAGAGAGAGTTATGAGGTATTAAAGCAAATAGCATGTAGGCATGCAGACAAAACAAGAGATTTCCAACTTGTCAAAATCAAATATTTCAATCAAAACAAAATACTTAAGGTAAACACAATCTCAAATCTCTGAAACTTCTTTTTACAGGTTCCAATAGCTGCAACAACTTTTTACAGATATTGGCTGTAAAATCTCTAGCTTAGCAATACTGAAATAAAAATTTCTGGCCATTTTCTTAGCTGCCAAGATGACATGGATTGTTTATGAATATTCCAGTTGCTCAGAAGTTGTTGAAAAAACCCACAGGTGCCAAGACAGAGGGGACTGCCTGATTCTGGTGTAAGGAATAGATGGCACTAGCATAGGTAACTGGAACAGTATGTGAATGTTATCTCAGTATTGGAATGCTTTGTGAATTGTGTATGAAAATGTTATGTATGCATAAAAGTGACAGGATACAAAAATATACACTTTTTAATTATGTTTATTATTTATCTTTGTTTATTGATAAAACACAGCGAGAAACCTTGTTACGAACTAGCCATCTGAAAACTGTATAGCTTTTACTAAGGTATCCCATAAAGTAAACACTATTCTAAATGCGGGGCCAGGGGGAATCTCTGACCACAACTGAGCCCCCAAAGCAATAGCTTGATAGGCACACTTTGCTCTGAACTGGTTAATGATTAAAGGAAAATTAGCGGAACCCATGCATAAGGAAACAAAACAAGAACAGAATGTGAGCAACAGTGTCTTCTTTGGGCTGGTGTTTTCATGTTGTCCTTGGGCTTCATTCCTGTCATCCATGGCTGAATAGTCCCAGAGTTCTCCCTGGGAACTCTGTCTTCTCCATCTCTCTTTCAAAGAAGAACTTGTGTAACCCCTTTGAAAGCTGTGCCTGGGAACTAAAATGCATAACCAAGCTGGATGCCAAAATCAATGATTGGAATAGAGGCTTTGGCTTCTTATCGACTATAATCTGTGATCCCCTGCTGGTTAACCTACTGTCAACAAATGTTTGATATGTTAAGGGCCTGCTATTAGGACACAAGTCTCCTGAAGTGATGCAAGTCACTAACCCTTTTCAGTATTGTCTGTCTTCTTTTTTTTCTGATGAAGAGCCCTGTAAAGTTTAGCTGTGAATGCATCCAATAATCAGTGGTGAAGCAGTAAATTTTGGAGTGAGGCACTCCTCGTGACAGGCTCCAGAGCTTGGAGAATCCTGAAGTGCAAGCAGCTGTGTTGATTCGTCTCTGCTTCTCTCTCTGTGTGCCCTGTACATCCTTTGTAAAGGTAATAGGCCTTAATGTCTCATTCAAGACCAAGCCACTCCTGAATGCTTCACACTGGCTCCTAACAATCTACTGCGGCTGAGAAAATTCACTTTCCCTCAAATACTGTGCTTCAGGTCAGAAGGAGCAGGCAAACCTGAGCAGGGCAAATCATGCCACTGTCCTGGCTAGATAGCTACACTGTCCCAAGGTAATGGTGATGGCTCGGATAGGTTTCATGTCTCTGGGCTGGGCAGATGGTGTAGTCCAATACTGAATCTGGCTCCTTCGAGTGTCTGTCTACATTCCTTTTCCCAGCTCCTGCATCTTCCTTACCCTCTGCAGTTCCTTCAGTGGTTCTCAAGCTACTTCTTACCATGGGTGTTAGTCAGGGCCAGGGCATGCTGCAATGACCAGCTGCTGTCACTCAATAACAGCCAATTCTGGGAGCAGAAGGAACAGTGTAAACCCACCTAGGGATCCTGTACCACCACTGGGGGGTCAATTTATGTGGTGTGGCTGCTGGCAGTAGCTATGCTGTGTTTATCTGGAGTAGGCGTGAGGAGCTTCAGGGCCAAACCTGGCTCTCCTGGCTTCCCAGTCTGAAGATTCCTTTCCTGTGGGGAGATCCCAGTCCTTGCAGTGTGATATCCCAGTTGGCTCTACTCAGGCTGTCAAGTTTGCACATTGAAAGCTGCACTGATGCAGAATGAGATTGTTGGCCCATCTAATTCTGCACTGCTGATTTTGACCAGGACTGACACACATTCTCACTCCATAGGAGGCAATAAAGCAAAGATGTGCCATGGCCATTTACTCATCCATGGCCACCACCATGTTGCCTGTTGCATCACCCCAGCCTGCCCACATCACCTCCTGCATGCCTACATTGTGCTCCTGGAGGGCACCAAGTTAGGGATACTTAATCAAAATGGTGATGGGTAAAGTTTGTGTCATCAGACCACAGGAAGCCCAATTTGTTTCCTTTAGGATGCAGTCTGATAGGGATGTCCATAGGTCTCCAAATTTGGAGGTTTATGGATATCCAGTACAGGACCAGAGGACTGTCTGAGGTGATCTCCATCCCCCTATTTTCCATTCTTTGCCCCCCTAGCAGAAGTGACTCAGACAGGGAGAAAAGGAGTCTGGAGTGGGTTTGAGATCTCATAAGTCCTGGTGCCTCCAGTTTCATGCCTTCCCACAATTCCCCTTTCTCCCAGTTTCTGAAGTGGGTTTTCTGGCCTCAGGGGTTAGCTGGCACAGTTCTTTCCACACTGGCTCTGATTCCTCATGCTGAGGTTGGAATACAGTCCCACACTTCAGAGCTAGAAATTTTAAAACTTCATGTCCCCTCAGAAAATGTCTAGATTGCTTCTTTGTTTATTTAAACTGTATGTACTTTCCATAACTGGAAAAGAGGTGATCAGCATGGGCTTATGCTGATGGTATCCATGTGTGTATGCACCAAGAGGTTCTTATACAGGCAAAGGTCTACCTGGGAGCAGTAAGAAAGGCCTCCACCAGTGAACCAACCCCTCAGCCCACAATGGAAGAAGACTCACTCCATAGTTATCTGGACATTTCTAGGAATCTCTGTGTAACCATGGATGAAGTTTATTAACCCTCCCTTCTCTCTGCTGGCTATATGTGACATGTCACAATGGACTGTCCACATTTTCCATGAAAATCCACTGCCCAAAGCCAGCTTTGTGAAATACCCCAAGAAATTCCTTTGGAGAAGAGAATGGGGCTCCTGTGTCACTCCCCAGAATGCACTTCAACCAGCAGCTGCACTTCTTTCACTCCACCCCTCTTCTTCAGTTTAGTTTATACCAGTGCATAAAATGGTCTTTGAATGGCCCTCTGTGTGCTAGGTTACAACGATCAGATAGAAGGCCATTTTATCAAGCAAATATAGTAATCAAATCTCTGTAGAAAATAAAACATGCTCCCCAATGGCTCCCTGCTAATGACGCTTTGCCATTAAGGGGGGAAATAAAATCCCAAAGTAGCTCATTAGTTTCATAATAAAGCATCCGATTTAGAAGGTTCCAGAGAAGGTGGAGACACTCAGGTCCTTGTGATAGCTTGGTGACAATTTCTATTTTAAGTGTCAAAAACAACTCTGCTATCTGGAGCAAGTATCATAGTATTCCTCTCCTTTTAATATTCTAATCGTGAGGTGTAAAGTGAAATGGTTGCACAGTGTAAGGGTGGCGAAGAAGTCGCGTGTCAATGAGACAGGAAAGGTGACAGACACGGAATGAGTCCCCAAGGTGCTCTCCAAGTGCACTGGTTAAAGATTCCCTTGGGATTGTTTTTCTCATTAGTTCTCAGGCACAGTTCAGTAATTCAATAGCACCAGGTTACCATTGTCACGAGACCAAAATATGCTTCTTTGCATGCTTTACCTCCCGTATTTGTATGCGCCAGTTTATGATTAAAAATTAGGACACTGCTGATGACTCAAATCAAGTCAGTTAAGGCTGTTTATGTGCTGAAATCTGAGACATAGGACAAGAAGAATCTGCTGGTGAAGAAGTTGCCATGAAAAATAAATATGAATGAAACAAAGGAAATTGAGCTCAGACACTTTCATTGGATGCAGCAGCTTTGCTAGCATGCACAAACAAAAGAAGATCTTAAATTAGCACTGCAAAACGGGTTGGACACAATGTAGGAAGTGATTGGTATGACAGCATTATGGAGTGCAGGGCTTCTTGGCTCCGCTTGTTTAAAATCATATTAAAACCCAAACCTGTACATATCGAGTTAATGTGATGTGTCTGTGGGATAGAGAAAGAACTCGAAACTTTGATAGTTAGTTAATTTTATGTGTAATTACTCCGTTAAAATGTTAAACGGAATGGGCTATTCTCATTTGCCCCCCTTGCAATTAAAAATGTACTTAGTTCTATGCTATCAAAGTTAACTGTACTCCCACTCAGTGCACCAAGGGATAATGGCTTGGGGTGTTGTCTATCTCATTACCCACCAGGTCAAGAAAGAAAGGAGTATCCAGTCCCAGTGGTCATTTAAATTCTTATTGTTACATTAAAGAAACAGTGAAGAAATGGACGGAAACAGGGAAACCAGGCACAGAAAACTAACAGGTTATTACGCACTTGATCAGCACAGGTGTGTGGGTGCAACTGTAGAGGCTGCTGTGGATCTCCATGGGGGGAAAGGACTTTTCCCATCCCATTTTCGTTTCCAGTCCTTGTTTTTGTAATAGGTTATTATCTTCACTAAAGTTCAAATTCACAGTCCCTTGGCAGCTTCCCATGCTCCCAGCTTGGTCCTAAGATGCACATAACATTTGCCCTCATGCTGATCTTCAGTGCACAGCAGGGAAAGCATGAAGTTCAGCCTTCCTGAGACTGCAGATGGGAAATGGCATGTCTGAATGCTTCCTCCCTGGAGGAGAGATTCTGGCACATGAGAGATTAGCAGGCTACAAAGTGATTTAGTTCCACCCTTTTACTGAGATGCTGGCCTTCCACATGCAGGGAGGTTTAGATGTGAGTTACATATGAATCCACAAAGTAACCACCTCTGTCTCCATGTCACACACCAGCATTCTGAAGTGATACAGTCTGTGTTTGGGGGGGGAAAAGCAAGAGGAAGACTTCTGTATGATGTCCAGTTGCTCAGTGTAAGAACATGACATGGCAAAAGCACTTGCACCAACAGTGTGGCGATATGCCATTTGTACCTCTAACATGGCATTAGTAACTCCAGTGAATGTATAGGAAAGTTCGCCACTGGGCAATAAAGACTGGCTTGTAAAAATTTATTTCATGGGCTGCAAAATCCTGTATTTATTTATCTGGGAGAAAGTCCCACTGAAGTAAGCAGGAATTATTCATGAGGAGACATAGTCCTTTTAACTAAAAATATTTCTCTTGATATCCATTGCATCGTCCATTTTGTGTGTTTGGATAGATAGATTTTGATTTGTCATTTAATCCTGTCCTTGCACTGTTGTTACCTATTCTGTTAAAACAGATTGTTAGAAAATGAGTGCTATCTTATTCTGTTGATATCTGAAATTTATAATTTTGTGATTTCTGCAAGTTCTGAAGTTTGTTATTAATTCAATGACTAAAGTGTGTTATTAATTCAAATATTATAATCAATGAAACAATCTATTTCTGTTCCCAATCAACTTTGCATGTGTTCATTCATAAGTCAATTCTGTCCCATTTCTACAATCATCTGTGATGTTTTTAAGCCCACATATATTATTTAAATATGCATTTATTTAAATATGCACATTGTAAAGTACTTTACCCTAAAACATGTATTTTAAAATGCATTTTGTTACATCATTTGAATGAAAAACCATATCACAGAATTACAACAAGGGTTAAATCTGAAATGTTCTAATCCATACATTAATTTGGGGATGGGAAAATTTGTCTGGGAGTCACTTGAGGAGCCATTGCAAGAGGTAAATGGTGTGAACTCATGGAGATGCTCCAAAAAGCATTTTTGGCAAACAAGATCGTGTCCAGAGTTACCACCATGCGCCATAATGGTTAAACATTCACTTGTTCGTCAGCTAATATTGACCCATTTGAGATTCTGAAGCTGCTACAGAGCATCCAAAAAGCCAAAGCTAGCTTGCAAACAGTGTTGGCAGCTTGATCAGCCCACTGAAGTCTGGAACGTTATTTTGTTGTAAGTGTTCTATGCAGCCCATCTCTGCTTTAGTCTGAGAAATCAAGCTGGTTACACTGGAATTTATTGAGGTCACATTTCTAAACCGTCCCTGCCTCTTAAGAGTAATTCTGTTGTTGATGTATTTCTTATTAGCTGTAAAACAATTTGAGTGTTTTATATACCTAATCCTGACTTTACTGTTGCACTGGGTTTAGTGCACTCTGCCATCCCAGGGACTGGCAAGGCCCATTCCAGCTTAGCTTTACTCATGGTTCAGCATCAGATGTGCCCCATCTATGCACTGTATTCTCTAAGACAGACCTGGCCAATATGGTCCCCATGGTCTTCCCTGTACCTACAAACACTTCCCACCACTTCCACAAAGTGCCTTTCTGATACTTATGATTTATTGTATTTTAAAATTGGATCTGTTTTTCTGGGTGGACTGGAGGGACAATCCCCACTTGGGATGGTGGAGATATATCTACATTACTCCTGGGCAGCTGGAGTTGGCCTTGTGGACAGGCGATACAGTGGGATGAGAATTTGTGGAGACCAGGACTGGGCCACCACAACTGGTGCCAAAGTTGGGGGAGTTGTCTATATGACAACCAATTGAAGGAAGAGAAAACAAGGAGGTGACTGGGTATGTGGCTCAGGGCTGAAAGACAGAGAGAAATTAATGAGTGGTGTGAGTGGATATTGTGTACTAAATGTGGATGCAAGATCAGGTATTTGGAACATGGAGTGATTCCAAATGAGACTGAGAAAATAGCAGATACCCTGATCCCATAATGTGGAATCACAAAGACTTGCTTTAAGAGGGAACCAGCCCAATTGCAGTGGTTTCTCTTGCACCCCTTGAATATTATAGTCCATTAAAAAAAAACTGGGTGTATAATTGTGCCCCCTGTGATTCTTTAGTGTGGTGAGGACTTTACATAGATGTGAAGAAGTTTGTGTAAAGTGAAACAATGAGGGACACTTGCTAATACCCACTTTCACCTCAGCTGGGAGAAGGTTTTGTCACAGAATATACAGGGTTGGGCTAAAACAAAAAAGGTCATATTTAAAGTTGTTCTGAAATACAGAAATAAAACTATAAAGTTGTGAGGGGTGGGGGAACTAGCCATTATGAAGGGGTTCTTCCTGGATTCATCAATGACTCCTAAGCTGTAAATATTTATAAGTGATCCGCATTAAAGTAGTTGCCAGTTGCAGCTACAGCACTTCACCTTCTGTCACTCCAAATATCAGGGGGCCTGATTCAATCATGCTCTTGTCAGGCTACCTTTCTACTCCTGAATGCCCCAAATCCCTAAACACAACAAAATATAAATGAATGAAAAGTGATAATGATGCATCATTACCAAGAGGTATCAAGTTTTTTAAGGTCCTTTGCTGACTAAATTTTAAATTAGCACAATTATTCAGTGCATTCCCGGAGGCATCGTTGATTATGCTTAGCTGTAGCATGGAAGACACGGAGGAAAGAGAAATTTATCGTGCAGTCGGGTGTCCTACAGTAACAACACGATGCAGATTCTTTCACAACCTTCGGCACTAAAATTTATCACATGAAGGAACATACTACTTAATAATTGCAGCATAGTAATGGCAGCACACTACATAATCTTGGCAGCAGCAGGCCTGAAAAAAACCAGTGATACTTTGAAAGTTTGATCTCTTCAACAACTCCAATTCTTGAAGTTCTGGGATTTGCCTTCTACATTACATATGCTTTGTTTCATTCTGGTTTTAATTTGAGTTCCAGCAACAAGGGTTGCAGATGAGGAAGCCATGATACCTCCCAAAAATACCGGGGGAGGAAGATACTTTGGACGTCTGCATAAGCTGCACAGATTTGGGAGGTAGCACTGGCTGCAATTTCTGAGACTCATCACAAGGGAGAATTTTATTTTATTCTGGTAATCAGCAAAGTAGCATGTAGACTCTGGGTTGGATCCAGACTTGGTCATATATAGGGAATAGACCTGTTGAATTCAGTGAGACTTAAGCTAGTCGATACTAACTTTAATAAATAGATTTTAATAAGTCTACTGGAATATGCGCAGGGACGTGTGAATATGTCGGTTTCACTTTTTTAACATTCAGCTTTTCAAAATCTCTCTCAGATATGAAAAACTGCACATTTTAGTAAATTCTTATCAAGAACAGATTGAAACCAAATTCACACTCATTCTCTAACAGGCAGATTCAATAGATACAATTATTCCTAGCATGAAAATGACCATGTTGTACCTGCCTGTCATATAGTTGTTAAAGGGAAGGGGCTGTCAGAAAAAAGAGGTGGCCACCCTAATTTAGCACTAACATGGTTGAGTACATGAAGGTTCAAAGCCAGATTTTTAAGAGCAAAGCACTCAAAGCACATGGCCTGGGCAGACAAATCTGTCAGTTTCATTTCTTTTCATGTTCTGTATTTTTAAAAGCCCGAATTCTTTTTGTCCTGCATATACAGAATTTTGCAAATGTTGATAATTTCTTATCAAGACTGAACTAAGTCCTAGTTAAGTCTGTCTCCATCCATAATTTCATCATCTGTGCAACAATACTGTTAAATTGAGGTGTTCCTAAAATCCCCATATTACCAACAGAGAAACTTGGATGAGACGCTGCAGGAAGCATTTGCTTTGACTAAGATTTCATTCTGGTTCTCCTGTGTCCCAAGATATGGTTATTATTCCATCAATTCAACCATACTGAGTATAGATTGTTAAAAACTCTGAAGAAAAATGTAACAATCTTCAAGGACATCTCTAGATCAACAGGAGATCAAGCAAGGAGTGTTTGGTGATGTCCTCTATTTCTTCCACTTTTTAATAATATTAATGGCATTTCTAGCCGCTTTTATGACTTTGATACACAATTGCACATATGATTTCCCCTGTCATGTAAATAATCTATTTACATGTATAGATCTTCTCAGAAGCACTCATTTGAAAATATTTCATAATTTGGTTTTTAAAATGTTAATCAGTGTCACCAAGTGAAAACAAAACTGTTTTTAAAAATAGGTTTTGACTGTTAAATGTATAGTTAACCCTAACCCTATGACAGCCCTCCCTTTATGAAGCCATTGCCCCATGGAGTAGTTTGGGTTGCCTATCCCAGCCCAGTAAACCTTTCATTCTATGTAAATACTGATTGATTGATTGATTGATTGATTGATATACCACCCAATACCCAAAGATCTCCTTATGTGCAGTAAATGAATTTCTGAGCATGGTGGATGTCCCTTAAGCATTTAAAACCAATTTCTATAGTCCTTCAGACCTTACTTGCCTTGCCATTGACTGATCCTTTCTCGCCTTCCGGTAGCCAAAGACTTCCCCTCCTTGCTTTAACTCTGGTTATAACCAGTGCTTTTTTTGTAAAAAAAAAAAAAAGGTGCCGGAACTCACATAATGGTCTCTGCCAGCAGTAAGCACTCAGCATGCGACCTCACACACCAATCCCAAGCTGAGCACCGTCCCAAGCCGAGCAGCGGCCTCACAACCAGCACGGACGCACAAGCAGCCCACAGGCAATTCAAAATTACTCCATTGGAAAAATCCATCAAAAAAAGGTGCCAGACACTGTTCTGGTGCGTTCTATGACAAAAAAAGCCCTGGTTATAACTGAACAGCATACATTCTCAAACAACGGTTGCCCACAGAAGGTAAAGCCCCTCTTATTGTCTCCTTCCAGATCGGCTTTCCTGTGACATGCTGCCCTAAGCTAAGCTAACCTAGAGGAAAAACCAGCCTCTTCCATCTGCCATCTCCATAACTTCTACTTGAGCTGTTGTATGAAAAGTCAAGTGTGAAAGACATGAATGGGTTTCCTACTTAGTTACCATTGTGGCATCAAGTGTCCCAATAAATTTGCCAAGGTTATAATTTGTGATCAATATGGAAGAGAGAATTTGTGCACGTTTTGAAATCATGCAGGCATTTCTTAGATCTCATCAAGATAACTACCTGTAGCATATGAAAAATATAGAGCAGTCAAATCTAATTCCAAGGCAGATCATTTAAACATCACATGGAGATGTTTAAACATCCCCCTCCTTTTGTAAGAGGCAAGGGGAAGCATTTTAATCATCCAAAATAATACTCTTGTGTTTTTTGATGATAATAGGGATGGACGAATCTGTCAATTTTGGTTTTTGTCCATTTCTTGTTTTGCCGATCTTAAGATCTGTTCTGCTTGATCTTCAAGAATATCTCCAGTCCTAAGGTCAAACTTTTGGATTACTTTTTTTCAAAGGGGTTTTGCATTTTTCCTCTGCATGAAATGCTTTTTTGGAAGCAGTCTTCCTATAATAATGCACCTTGGAATGTCATTTTCCTTACTATGAACAATTTATACACATTTTCTGGATGATGAACTCTTTTGCAACATTCAAATGTCGAAGGACAACATTCAAATTTTGGGTTGCTTTGTCAGTGTGGTTCAGCAGTTAGAATGTTGGACTGGGGCTTGGGAGATGCAGTTTCCAGTCCACCCTCTGCTGTGTCACTTACTGGGTGACTTTGGGCCAATCAGTGACTCTCAGCTTCACAGGGTTGTTGTGATGATAAAATCCACATGAGGAGGAGTATTGTGTAAGCTGCTTGGCTTTCCTACAGCAAAAAAGGCAGGAGATTTATATCTAATAAATACATTCCAGTTCATATAGTGCTTCCAAAGTATGACATTAGGTAAGCTTGCATTAAAATGCCAATTGAAAGAATTTCGCTCGCATCCCTAGATAAATTGCTCTTCCTCAGAAAAAAACCTCTGAAATGAAGGAAGAATAAGGAACAGTATGACTTTTCCAATGCCTGTTGTGTGTGTGCACACATGTGTGTGCAGTGAAGTGTGGTGAAAAAGTCCTGTAGCAGTAGCCTAGTAAATACCTACTCTCATACAAATGCTAAAAAAGTGGATTGGTAGAAGCAGAAAATAATGCCCTGACGCATCTAGCTGTGACAACCTGGTTTGTATATTATTGTTATAGCCCAATGGCAACCTCCCAGTAGCATCAAGCCCCAATGCACAGCTGTGCTTTCATGTGCAGTGATATTGCTTTTGCTAAAGAAAAAAAGCCAAAAACCAACAACCCCCCTCCCCCAACAAGTCGTGACTTTGAAACAGCTTTAAAATTCAAATCAGTTCTGGCTATATTTAATATAGACATGTTAGTTTAACACCAAGCCAAGCCAGACCTTTTCATGTTCAGTAGCCATGATATAAAATTCTTCGCCAGGTTGCACCAATAAATTCAGAGCATTGTAATTCTCTGCTGTCACGGTGATGATCATGAAATTAAGGAAGAGTTAGAGAATAGATTCTCCAAAACATTTAATGTCCTTCCCTCCACTCCAAGGCTGGACATTACCTGAAACATTTTATAGGCCAGGGTCTTAGCAGGGATCCACAAAGAGAGGAAATCTCTCTTCTGCTACAGAAGCATCTGCACTCAGAATGTCATGGCATCTCTCATCACATATCTGAAACAATCATACTTAACCCATTGCAGAGCAAATTTTGAGCACTAGGAGATTGTGAGAGTTAGGTTTACAGCAATAATAAGGGCTCTCCTCCTATATATTGCTTCTGTGCACATCAAGAAGGTATGTTCATATTAACACACCTTGAAAATAAATTTTGAAGTGATGTCTTCCAATTCAAATCTTCTTGAGAAGATTGAACTGGCATTCTCCTAGTTTAAACACTACAATGCTGGGAATAACTTCTGACGAGAGGTATACCTCTTTCCCATCATGGTTTGCTTAGATGCAAGCAGTTAAGACAATTTGATTTCAGTTTAGAATATTCTTCTGAATGAGGAGTCACTGCAATAAAACACCACAGTAACTGTCATACATATTTATAATGCTTTCTGGATAGGTTATGAGTTAATCTCAGGGCCGGACTGCATTAGAAGGAGTTCTGCTATTAAAATTCTCAACATTTTCTTTTGTGCTACAAGGCCCTGTGCCCCCCCCCCCCCCCCCCCCCCGGCTCCCCACCTGGGGAATGTCTGGTCCTTTGCTTCAGTGCTACAGAGGGGTTCCCATCTGTCCCTATGAATCTGCTGAGTCAGAAACCTATAATTTCACCCTTGACCCACATGTTGGGGTAATGGACTTCCCTCTGGTTCACATTCTATTGTCTAATTTGCACATAGGTAGTCCTACAATCTAGTCCTTCTAGGACGCTTTCAAAATCAGGGTAACCAAAAAAATCCCCAGATTTTTCAGCTTCTGCCTTTTATTGTTTTCTTTGAATAAAGCAAAACATGACTTGGGTAAAAGAAAGTCCTCAAATTTGCACAATAATATTCTGTGGAGTCCTTTTGTGACTCTGAACAAAGGACAGATTTTAACTCGCAAAAGGAGGTTAACCACAGATCATCCTGATCTCTTCTGAAAGCCAAGAGTCTGAACTAAAACTTCCAGCAAACAGAATTAAAATCTATTGAGGGTCTGTTTTTAATGCTGATTTAAAGTTTGTTGGCCACACTATTGTCATGCAGAACAAATGTCAATAGGCCAAGCACGGTGATGCAGAATTTATTGTTATGCATACCTGCAGCAAAGATTAAGTCTAAAATTACCTGTGCTGGCTCAAACCTGAAATCCATTCTTACACTGATTCGGACCTCCTGGGAGGAAGCATTCAGTCAAACAAGGACTTTGTAAGCATCCTTTGTCTTGCATGAGTCAATTTTCTCTGGGGTCAAAAATGACCCCTTATCTAGACATCGCTAGGATTGTCATTGTCTCTATTTTCTTTTCAGGCTGGAAGTTAACCCTACAGAATTACTTCTTTTCATCTAAGAGCCTAAGTGCATGCTACACCAATTGTATAGTGTGTTTTTCTGGAGGGTTTAAAAAAAATTACTCTAAGCACACACAGTCCAGATTCAGACTAGGACCACTGGGCTCCCAAGGAGGAGAATTAAATCCCACTCCCCTCATGGGACAAAGAAATCTGCATTGATATCAGTGGAGGTTCTCTCCATCTTTGCCATCCTATATAGGGGTGGTGGAGGTGGAATTTGTGTGTGTGCTTTTAGATGAATGGTGTTGGTGGTGAGATGTCCTGTAATTCTCTTTTCCTGTAACTCCATAGTTCAGATCTGAAAGCTTACACTAAGGAATAAGCCTGATCTACACGCTCTGCAATTAGCTGAATGAAGCTTGGGTTTAAGAGACTATAGAATGTTCTGACATCCCTGTTCTTGGTTTAGACCTACTCACCATGCAATGTCTGTGATCCAAATCAATCCTTATGCAACTGCTTTTTGTACAATGAAAATGTTGGAAGTTTCAGAACTCCTGTATCACATCTTGAGTGGGTTCAAACACCACGATAACCCCTACTCAAGGGTTGAGTGTGGATTGAATGTAGGCTGTCGTTGAACCAGCAGTGGTTGTTGAAAGATGCTATTGTATTGAGTGAACCCACCTGAGATAACAAACTGTGGTGTACAACCCACAATTCAAAACCTAACATCAAACTATGGATCCTCTTTATGGGCTTTTTGTGGTTAACAAGTTGTGCCTTGCTAGTGCAGCTGGGACCAAACAACCTGGTAAGCCTCATTTTAACAACAGTCCATGGTTCAGTCCTAAGTGTTGTCTGAGCCCATTTGTATGGGGCATTCATAGGCTGTCCTCATATCAGAGACATGTGTGTCTGCTGGTGCCAAATCATCATCATCATCATCATCATCATCATCATCATCATCATCATCTGTTCTGTGAGTGAGAGAGAGCCCATCCAGTACCCCAAACTACTTTGGATGCAAGAGCTAACTCTGGGGACCTGGGTCATCTGTACCATTCTACCAATAATTTTACTACTCCATTACCAATGTCTAGTGAAGTGTGTGTTAAGGGGATTATCTGTAAGGGCACAGGGATTCAGTAGAATGGAGCCGTGAGGCACTCCCTGTTCCCTCCATGGCATAGCCCATCCACAAGCACTCCATGTCACTCATTAAAAAATCTAGAATTTGTCCAATATTCTTCCCAGCCCCTTTGTTTTGAACACATTCTCACAAGGTAAATAATGCTGTGGAAGCAGTACTTGTCCGTAGGAGAAGTCTCTCTATTTTTTTTTTTTTGCCTAGTATCAAAGGAACCAGTGATGGCACTATTATTTTGACAGGGGAAAGCAGATGTGTGGGTTAAGTATGGGAGCAATTCAAATGTCCATAGTAAACTGGGGAGGGGGGCAGAGGGAGCTCAGAGAGCAGCAGCTTTAAAGTAATTGACTAATACAGTAAGGATATTAAAGTCATTTAGTGCCAAAAGGGAACACACTGATCCTTGACCCTGAGCCACTTTGGAGTAATCTAGTATTCAATCCAGCGTGTAATGACTGCCAGGCCTGTCAATCCTCCGGGCTCTCCAGTCAAATGCCTGTGGCTACTATTGGCTTATGGTAAAAGGACAGAAATGCAAGGAAATGCCTCTGAATCAGCCTATGATGTGATAATGTTATTGCTCCAATGTATTCTATATTGTCCCTGCATAGTTTAATCTGTTGAGACCCATGTCAAAAATTGCCCTCACTTCCCAGAGGTCTTCTACTGAACCTTTTAGTAATACAAGAGGATTGGAAAGGAAAGGGGTAACATACTTGATTAATAGTTTTCAGTTTCTATACATACATATATATATAGACATATATGTATGGAGAGAGGGAGAAAGAGAGAGTTAGTAGTGACTTTAAAGGCTAAGTATAGAAAACTATAAGTGAGAATATTTGGGCTAGTACCCTGATTAAGGAAATACCCATCTATTTCCTCACTCCAAAAAAAAAGTAAGGAATGCTATTTTTACAATACTGGTATTTCTTGAAAATATACAAGCTGTAAAGTCAGGAAATCAGTACTTTGAAATTGCTGCTGCCGATACCTCCATCCAAAAGAAATATATTTGGATCGGTCAGGGCCAAATTAGGGATAATTTGGTTGCCATTGAAATGGCAGCCATATTTTTTGCTCTTGATCCTCTGCCCGAATCCAGAAGAAAGCTCAGGCTCATGTTCATGATGACATGCTCTGGCTGCAAAGCGCTAGTGGGAAGTAATAGTGTTGGGAGACAAAGAACTTTGGACTCTTGCTGGAGAATGCTGGGAGCAGTACAGCTTTTTTTCATGTCTAAACACAGGTAGTGTTTGTGTCCCAAATGTTATCAAGGGAGAGGAGGAATAAGGCATCCCATTTCTGTTTTTGGTGGCAGCTGTGATTTAGCGTCATGGCTAGTTTGGCTAAGTTCAGTCTATTTTCGTGAAACTTACCGTTTCATTTGATATGAGCAGGGGAGAAAAAGGTGTGCCCTTAAAACCTAATCAGCGATTAACAAGTATAGTTAAGTCAGGCATCACACCTTGTATTTATTTATGTTCAATATATATTAAGGTGATGAACTTCAGAAGAGAATTTCAGCTCATTTCTCCTATATTTTTCTGTGTAATTTATGCAAGGGGAAAGAAAAGGCTGGCTCTTACAGACTGCCTAAGCTTAAAACACCACTTGAGATCAGAAGGAAGCAAGTCTTCCTCGGTTCATTTTTCCCGGTTGTGAAAGAAGCTCCATATATCACAAAGCATCCACCTCTGGTTTCCACCTCCCTTCACTGTTGTACACAGTGATTGGGATGCCCTCGTTCTTGCTTGAGAACAGGCAGGTTATATAAGAGGCCCTGGCTTAATTTTGTTCTTTATGGTACTCCTGGTCTCTCTGCAGGGAAGGCAGGGAACAAAAATAAAAGAACATCTCTGGAGAAATAGTTTGCTTATAACTTTGAAATAACTTCAGTGTCAAAAACAAATCACCTTTGGAAAAAAAGAAAAAAAAAAAGGAGTCCTGCCTGTCCTCATGCAGTTCAGTGCCCCAAAGTCATTATTCAAGTAATCTATTTATAAAACCCTTTTTCCCCCAGACAATAATATCCTTTACCCTTGAAAACTTATATATTTGTGGACAGTTTGAGGAGATGAATCACATTGTTCTTTCTTTTGAGATCTTTCAAGTTGACGGAGCTTCTCAACCATGATGGCTAAAAGCCAATTCATGAGGTGACTTCTCCTGATGGTTTTCACATGGATAAAGTTGTTTTGTGAAAGTACATCAGTCTTGTAAATTGCCGTTGTCCATGAATCTTTAAAATAGTAGTTTCCTGTGGTCATTTCAAACATGCTTCTTTACATAATTTTCATGCCAGTTTCTGACCTGGCTTGGGGATAAAGAAAGCCTTGGTCACCTGGGGTACCGTCAGAGAAAGGAATCTGGGAGAGAAGTCCAGGGTCCTACACAATAGAATGAGCAGGGGTGCTCCCAGATGAACAAGGCCACCTTACCGCATTTTGAAATACGTGAACTAATATATGTTACTGTGTAAACAGGACCCACACAGAAGACCATGAAATCCAGAGTTAACATTGTCCAATCACACCGCTGATAGTCACCCAGGTGGATGAATTATGGTGAGAAATGGACAGGGTGGTGTTGGCCTCTCAGAGACTTTCAATGCGTCAAGCGTACTATTTTTCTGGCTTGCCTTTTGAGGCGTCGGTTTGGGTGCCCCTGACATCAGAATTGGAGCAAGTGGCTCCAGGGAAATTTGGGAACAGGACTTCTTAGTGATGGCACCAAAGCTTTGAAACTGCTTCCCCAGGAAATTCTGTAGTGCTTCTTTTTTGACTGTTAGGTGCCTTGCCTCAACAGCATTACTTTGGAAGGCATTTGAGGCTTCTGAACTGTCTCAAGCAGTGATTACATTTTACTTCTTCGTGTTTTTCTGATGATGATGATCTATTACTTTTAGAGGCTTTAGATTTATTTAATTTTTGTTTGAATCATGTTGACTTGTGTTGAAAGACTCTCTCATGTGAGGAACTTATTCATGTAGAATAGGTCATTTTTTCCAAATGAAAGCAGTATTCTGTTGAGGAAGGCCCTCCTTCTGTCAGA
The DNA here is from genome assembly GCF_004798865.1 of Varanus komodoensis. Taxonomy (NCBI): domain Eukaryota; kingdom Metazoa; phylum Chordata; class Lepidosauria; order Squamata; family Varanidae; genus Varanus; species Varanus komodoensis. The sequence goes on along the minus strand of NW_025335408.1, from coordinate 9,079,358 downwards.
GGTAGAGACCAAGCCATGATGAGAACCTTGCTGATCCTTGAAGTGAAAGGCAGGATATATTGAGCTAAGTAAACAAACAAATAAATTGCAATCTACAAGAAGGACACAAGGGAACCCTCCTGAAAGACTCCACCTAAATATCTCCCAGAACAAAACTGGTAGTGTGTCTACATCATAATGCTCATTTCAATTGGTCAGGGGGTTCATGAAGTTCTTTTCTTCTGTACATGCACATTGGTAAGATGGATTTCAGGCTCTTCCTGGTCACTGAACAGTCAGCCAATATGTCCCTATCCATACCCCAACTCCTGGGGTGAAGAGGCAGATCTTCCAGATAAGAAGCCATCACTCCAAGTCAGGGGAGACTCACACACCTCACATATTACAGATTAAGCAGTGGCCAGGAGACAGCACTTTCAGGTTGATATTGTGAGGGATTAAAGTGGCACCCCTGCCTCCAGCTCTTCCTGACTCAATCACTCTTCCCAACTCCCCTCCCCTTCTCTCTTTCTGACATACAGGCACCTTCAGCCTTCACAATGAATACATTCTGATAAATGTCTCCCTGTCTATACTAAGAAGCTCGAGGGAAAGAGATATTAATTTAATGCTCGTGTCCTAAGCTTCCTGTCCCCGATAGGAATCAATTAAATGGATGCAATGTTTCAAAAAGGTCCCTACTTGGTCGCCTTTTGGGGATCATTGCTTCTACATTTGCCCAATAAATTGGAACCCTGATCTCGTTGCCCTGGTCCTCAGTGGGTCATCATTGTGACATATTCCTTGGTGAAAACAGTGACCTGGCTTTCTTCCCTGAAGTAGTTATTACTAAAACAGGGAGAGAGATGCTCTTGAGAGATGGTTGGTTTGACACTGTAGCCTTTACATTAACAGGGAGGAGAAGGTCTTTTGACAAATGCAGGGAACTTCTTGCTGTTATTTAACCTACATGATGGAACCACAAAATGCCTTAAAGCAAATAGGTCAGGCATCACTGAGATGCCCATAAGCATTTTTAGCATGCAGCTCTCTCATGCTACATTTGTGTGTCGGGTCGAATAATAAAGATTTTTTAAAAACTGAATTAAGAAACCTAAGTGATGACCTAAGGGACACCTACATGCCTTAAGGTCTTCTTCTACTGCTGCTGCTGCTGCTACTTCTTCATTTTTAAACAAATAAGTAACAATAGTTCTGTTTCCTGATTAGCATTAAACACACTTTTCTAAAGCCCAGGTAAATAGATTAGTTTGTTTAATCCTCTGATGTTTATCCCAGAAACTAATTTTAAGAAAGCATTGCATATTTTCACCAATCCAAACAGGACTTTAAAATATTTTGTACCTCCATCTATTTTATGTTTATTACTTTGGTATAAAAATGCAAATGATTTCATTAGCTTAACCATGATACCAGATAGAAATCTCCAGACATATTTGGGTGGGCTTCCTTTTGCTTGTTTGTGTTTGTTCTAAGGATGCTTGAAAATAAAGAAGTTGCAGTGTATTAATTTGCATTTTTGACAGTTTTAAAAATTCTTCGCTTCCCCTAACCAAGAAAAGAAAAAAAGAAAAAAGAAACAGCATGAATACTGTCAATGTATCACAACAGCCACATTAGATTTTGTGATATACATCATAATATAAAGAGCACATTTAGAGCACAACCTGGAAACCATTAAATCATTCTAAATCACTGTTACATTCCATTAGTGTCAATGGTGAAACTACATAATAGGCTTTATTACAAACTTCACCTTGGTAGGCCATTGTCTCTAATAACCACTTCACTATGATGTGGTATCAGACCCAGAAATCCAGGGAGATAATAAAGGCTCCCTTATTTCTTTTTTATTGGATGGGTAAAGTTAAATTTAGCTGAAAGTAAAAAAAAAAAAAACTTAAAGCTTTGTTCACTAACATTTGGATGTATCTATATAAAAAGAAGGGTGCACATTTGAAAGAACATTCCAAAATACATTTGGGATACATGCCAACAGTCAAGGTAGACCCAGAAAAAAGTTATTTTGTGTCTATAGTATTAAGTTGATGTGGACCATTTCTCTCTCTAAGAGGAGATTGTGGTGGTTCTGCATAGCAGCCCTGACTTTCCATGAGGTCATGGAGTTGGCCTACCTGATCTGAATGTTCTAGAAGGGCTCCTCACACCTGGAAGCAAGGCTTCCTGGTGAGCCCTGCATAGTTCCTATGTTTGGTACCAGGTCCTTCCAGATCTATCCTAGTACATGTGCTGGATCCAGACACCCATTTGCATTAGTGGGCAGGATTAAATTAAGTGCATCTGAGACACATTTCAGTGCACCTGCTCTAACTGCAATTAAATCTGGACCCCAAGCCTGCACCATGACTGGCTAGGAGTGCCTCTCTCCACCTGGACACTATGCTCAACCTCTGGGGCCTTCTTCTGAGTGCCAACTCTGAGGGGAGTGTGGAGGATGCCAACCAGAGAGTTTTATTAGTGGTGGCCCCCATCTATGGAACAACCTCCTCACTGCAGCCTGGTTGGCACTGAATTTGTGATCTTTGGGGTATGAATTAAGGTGGCCCTTTCTTCTGAGCTCTTTAAAGACATACTAGGTCAACAAGGGGCTTGAGAGGAATTATCCATCCAAGGTATTTTGCAGAGTCAGTATTTGCTATCATCTGTTTTAACTGTTTTAAAGTTTAGTGTTAGGGTTGTCTGATTTTGTATTTTTATGGTCTGTTTTATTGATTGTTGTAAATCACCCAGAGAGTTTTGACTGTGGGCAGTATAGAAATGAAATAGTGATAGTAGTAGTACTAGTATGAAGCATCATCTTTCTCCAATCTCACTCTCACCATATGTGGGCATGGGAGGTTTAAATGTCGCTCCAGCTGTTTGTTTTCTGACCCCCAAGATCAAGAGGAGGAAATACTTCCATTGGCTCTGTGTTGTCATACTAAGCGGTGGAACTTCTAGTCTTCCATCTGTATTTCCCTACCAAGCAGGAATAAGGATGTCACCAGACCCTTTCATCTGTTCAGAATCTCCCTCCCTACTCGGCCAGATAATCCACACAGCTACAATGTCAAGTAAACCATGCAGGGTTTACAGAGCCGATTGGTCCCTAATTGCTTTCCATGTCTCCTGGGTGGCTCTCCAGTGGTGGTAAGAATGATGCAGAGAACTGGTTGATTGTATGGCAGCCACAGGCCACCCAGAAATATCAAGGCAGCGACATACACTTGCCCGGCCATATAAAGCATGCGAGGGGCTGCAGCAGACCTTACTCAGCGTCCTCCCAAACACGGCTCTAGCAGTCCCCAGTCCTCTGGCACCCTATGCATGTTCCCTGCATTACAGATTCAGTGTCTGGAGTGATCGGTTGTGGGAGGAGGGAGGAAGAAACAAGGGCAAGCTTCTGTCTTGAACGATCTGCTTCTTGCGCTGCCTGCGAGCCACAGCTGAACCAGTCAAGCTGACGTGACTCCTGAGCCCCAGCCTGAGCACCCCTGCAGCACTATTTCATCCTCCTGCTTTATGACTCTGTCTTAGAAGACTGAGTGTTTAACCATGTATCTCATCCTATTAACCCAGCCATATAACCTTGAGCTATCCAGACTTCCAGATGACAACACGAAGCATCTTACCTAGAATGTGCGTATTACGCACTCTGGCTGATATGGGACAAAACATTTCCGATTGCCTCTGTAGTTAGGATCAAGGGAGCCCTCCTTGGCTCCAGGAGGGGGTTGCTTCCTGAACAAGCACATTACCTACATGTGCATGAGTTGCCTAAGAAGCTGCCAGCCCTAACAGAAATACCACTGTGATGGGCAGGGAAGGAAGGAAAGGCGCACCCTGTTTGTGTCAGGAACTCCTAGCATCTGATGCTGAAAGTCAGGTCCAGTGACAAGGGACAGAGGCCTGAGTTCAGCCAAGTTGCCTGGGCAGAGCTGTGTGTTTTGATGAAAAAATATTTCTTTTGCAGAGGTCTAGATGCTCCCATGCAAGGCCCCATGAGGACCACTCTAGGGTGGCCATTGATAAATCACTGAGAAAGAAGCATGCATCACCACGAAGAGGACCAGAGAGGTCACTGATTTGCATAAAATAAACACGTGCTTTTTATATGTGTCATTGCACCTTTATAAGGAATGGTTCTAACTGAAAAAGCAATACAGTACAGCTTACCATGGGGTGGAAGACCACATCTTTGCTCAGTCCACTGTTGATGGGCTTCCTTGAGGTCCAGCTCTTCTTTCTGATGCTTCTTTAAACCAGACTGGACTAGACAGCCCTTCAGATAGAGGATGCCTTCAGAATAGAGGGCTGTTCTTTGTAAAAGAGGACATCCAGCCTTCCTAGCAACCACAGCACATTTGTAGTGTATCCAGTGACTGAGACTCTTGAGGCCAGTCATTACATTTCCTCAATGATCCAACAGTAGTGCAAAGGAGATAATAGGGAAGTTTCCATCATACCCATTGAGACTGAACCCACAGGAAGGTCTAAGATCCCATGTAAAATGAACCTGGTGCTCAAACATCACCAATTAAGCTTTGCCTTCATCACAAATTAATGGGGACAGCTGACCTGCCTTTCCCTGGAATATGTAATGCTCAGACTGCTGAAAAACACTAATTTTTCGTATTTCAAATGGGCATGTAGGAACTGGCAAAATTTCTGTTTGCTGAAGTTCTCGAAACTGCATTTCAAAGCTTGTCCCAACTTGAGTCTGTATCAGCCCCAAAGCTTTGTTCTTGTTTTATTACACAAAATCTATGTGTATTTTCCCAAATACAGGAGTCAGTTCTGTATGAATTCATCTGTTGTTGAAAGCAACTTTGTGTGCATTTTGCATATGTGTTTTTCAAATCTGTGTATGCTGCTGAATGGACTTTTGAGAGACTTTCTGACAATTATAATGCAAGCTCAGAAATATGCATACTACAGCTGCATGTTTAATGCAAGTCTATTTTCAGTCTGGAAGATACAAACTGTGAAAATTAAGATTAAAAATCAACCCAAACAATCTTTCCTTAATTACAAATGGAATAATGTCAAAAGGGAGATAACTATGCAAATGAGCCTTTCCCCAACATTTTCTGCTATGATACCAACGTTTCTCTATTTTCTTTAAGCAACACATTTCTCTATATATGCTTCATGATCCTGGAAATATTGACCCTCACACACAAACAGACACATACAGCTCAGGGCTTTCACAGAGCTATGTAGGGCAGAGAAATATTTAGGATTTTCTGTCCTTGTGGCTTCTTCAAGCAAGGCTGAAAAGTCATCAGTTAAACAGTCAGCCCACACTCACCTGAGTGATTTCCATTTTAATTCAAACCCTATTCATCCATTCATTCACCCAACATTATGGGAAAGGAGTTTCTGCAGTATGGAACCTGCTCTGCCTATGGAATTTAGGGCCAATGTGCACTTTAGGGCCAAAACAGATGGCATTTTAAATCTATATCCAGCAGCTACATCTTTCCCCATTTTTACTGTAGTGTAGGCATAGGACCTCCTGATCTGGATACAGACCATATTGTATGGGCACTTTTTAGATCCAGATCAGGGTCTCTTTAACTGCTTGAATATAAAAATGAAGCAGGGGCAGTGGGAGTATAGCTGTCAGATACAAAGGTAACACCTGATTTAGCCTTAATAACATCCAGTGTCCTAAATGGCTTTCCAGGATAGGGGAGCTAACCAGAGCAGGCCATGGATGGACTGGGCAGGGCCAGTGGGCTCATTCCTATGCTCCCCTTAACTATTATGTGTGGAGGGTGGAAATAATGTCTGATCTGGAATTTCAGTACAGTGATGATGCAATGTTTCTGCAAGGCTATAAAGCCTTTTTCTTCCCTTCAACTCTTTCTTGTTAGTGTGCCACTGATCTGTCTTCCATTTTACCTTCTGCGTACCATATATACATCAGGGGAAAGTAACAGAAAACTCAAAAGCCCGGGCTTACGTAAAACCACACTCAGAAAGTCAACAGGTGTGACAAAAACAAAGAGCCTTAAGGTTTAACAGATCCATTCTAGCTGAAGTCTGAAGGGACTGCCCAGTTCTCCGGTGTTTTTGTTATGAAAGCAGCCTGTCAGGAGTCCAAAAAGCCTCCTCTGTTTGTAATCTGACCAGGTCAAAATTCCAGTCGCCAGTATTTATGCAAAGATGTTTGCCTCTTGCAAGGTAGACTTGAATTTTAGCACCAGTGGAGGCTTGTTGCTCCAATGATGTAGGGCAGTGCATCCTCTTGGGTTAGTCTGAACTTTTAAGGAGCCATCTGTGGTGCTGGACCTATGTTAGGAATGGAGTTTGGAAGCATAAATAGCTCCTTTAAACTCCAGAATATAAACCAACATGGATTAACTGCCCCACCAGAACTGCCAATGTCTCCACTGATTACCTAGTACATTGGCTGAACTGGAAGAAATGGGTCACGAAGTAAGCTCAGGTCAGAAAACTGAAGTCAAGCTTGCAGTGACATGGAGTAGGCAGGTTTCAGTGCTGATGCAGTCAATCAAGAGGGTACAGCTGAGCCATGGCTTCCCATGCACCTCTTCCTAGTCCTTTTTTCAGGGGTTGCTGGGAGGTTTAGTCAAAGCAAGCAAGCAGGCTGGGTGTCATCTAATTCTCCTCACTCCTCCTCAGGATTATACAAAGTCCCAGGGTACTTTGCTTCTCTGCTTCTTTGTATGTTTCACCAATGCACTTCAATGTTGCATTCTGCTAAAATGAAGTTACCTGTTCCATGAATGTCACCACCTGTAGCTCTGAGCTGATGCATAGTCTGGATTGGAAGCAAGTGGCGGTGTGTGGAACAGGTCTAGTGGAAGTAGATGCCCTCTCACTGGTCCCTCCAGCCCCCTGACAACACAAAGCATGGGACCGTGGGACCAAGCTGAGTGGGTTGGGCTGTGGTACAGGAAAGAGGGAAATGGCCAAGAATGGACAGAGGTACTTCCAGGAATGGAGCCTGTCAAGGCAGCTCCTGGATTTAGTTCATATAACTACAAAGACATACTGGGCAGTTTACTATTTCTGTTGTCCCAGAAGGTCCAGAACTAGTGCAACAGGAAGTCACTGTTTCCTAAAACAATCCCAGAAATGAGCAGTGGCCCTCTTTGTTAATTATTTATTTTGTTTATCTATTTATTAGATTCAACTTCCACTTCTTTTAAAGAACTTGAAGTGGCTTCTAACTCTTCTCCTCTTGCTCTGAAGCTTATCCCCACAACAACAACCCTGTGAGATAGGTTGGGGTGAAGGTTTGATTGCCCAACATGGACCCACTTGGCTCCAAGGCTGAGTCCCAGTCCCGAGCTCTTAATCACCACACCACACTGGCTCTCTTTTCTCTTTTAGAAAAGGCCTAGCCAACAGAATTCACCCACAAGTTCTGCTGGTAAGGCTGTTCCAGAAATCAGTGTTTTAGCTCCTTTCAGTTTGGTCACTAATCCTCTAGCTTCACATTGCTCTAACAGTGAGTCCTGCTAGCATGCGAGCAATGTTGGATACTTCCCATTAGATGCATTTATTTACATCTCCGTTATAACTACTTCCATGGTGCAGAATGGAAGCATTCCACAAAGGAACATGCAGCTTTGGCTTGGCTTGGCTTGGCTTGGCTTGGCCTTAAATGCAGAAGATGATAACTCTTCAGTATAAACTTTAGTTTACCTTGCTAATTCTTCCCTGAAGTGAGTAATGATGACTAAAGTCATGCGAGGGCTTTAGAAAAGGATGAATAAGGAAAAGCAGTGACAGTCCAAAGGGCTTTGTGAACACAAACCAAGCCATAGTTTGTCCCCTGGAGATACACTGTGATGGGCTGAACTTGCCATTAGGCAGAAGATTAAGTGCCCTCAGTTCCTCCATTAGTTAATTATACACTCAAATGTTTCCACCATATCCTGAGGAGCCAGGCAGTTTTGCTTTTGAATATCTGTACACTGACTGCTTAGATTGCTTATTGGTTATTTCACTTGACAACTTGAACCTGAACATTAAATCCCATTGGCAACAACTACATGTCAAGAGAAAGGGGGTGGGGGAAGAAAAAAAAAAGATTTGTGTATTTAGTTTTCATTATATGAGTCCTTGTAGTTGAAAAATATGTACCTGTCAAGTTTTCGACATCTCGCTGGGGATGCAAGCAATGCGGTTGTGATTCAAAACCTGGCTGACAAATTCACATTCCAGTAGTAAAGACAATTCAAGGGTGTTTCCCCCTCCCCTTTTTTACCTTTGTGTGTGTGTGTGTGTTTAAAAAGGCCGTTTTGACAGTCATACATACAGTTGGAGAACTAAGTGGCACTTTGATGCTCTATTCCATTATTAAGTGGAAAATTCACTATAGAATAGATGACGGGCCCCTCCTCAGCTAGGGGTGTTGTGAATAATTCTACCATTATAGCAGGCCCAGGGCAGTGAGTGAGGAAGGAAGGAGAAAGAGGCAAAGAATTCAATAGGCTAACCAAGTTTGAAACTGCGAAAACATATATATTAAAAACAGCTTTCAGAATAAATAAGCACGCAGCCTAATTTTAAATTGTGAACCTCAGGACAATTGGGTGGATTTTAAAAATTAGGATTGAATGAATTTTAAAATTGGAAAACATGGAAGGTCGACCATTCGTTATTTTGAGCAGAACTTCTTGATGAACCATCCAGTCAAGTATAAAATAGTTGAATGGAATTTAAAATAAAGACACTATGCAGACCTGTTTATGTCAATAACTGACATTTCCTGGTGCCTACAGGTGGGTTTTGCAGCAGAAGTAACATTGACTTAAAAGTACTTAAATTAATCCTTTTGTCAATAATACTACAGTTAATCAATACACCTGGAATTAAATGGCAGTTTTTGGCCAGAAGGCATATGTAAGTCTCTGGTTTCTCTTGTTACACTTCATTCATCATGCAGCCACTCCCAGTGAAACAGTCATCCTCTCTGAAGTCAGCTGTTTCAGGCCAAACAACCCCACAACAACAGATATAACAATTAAAATAAGGGTTCCAATAAAACTTCTGGTAACAACAAGGTAGAACAAAGATGCAGAACTGCCCATGGTAACCTTTTATGTAGCATTTTCAGTTAATAAAATGTAACCTCCTATCTACATAAGTAGATTTTTTCCTATTAAGATAAAAAACAAAAATGTAATACTTGTTATATCCCAAAGCATAATTGGTCATCCATTATCTTTTATTTTTAAGATTATTAAAGGCTAAGAAATGACTTTTCAAACATTGATCCAGTAAGATAACATGGGGAAAAGATATCAAGTAATAAAAATTCTATTAATCCACAAACTTCTAAAATATTTGCTACAATACTTATCTCTCTTCAGTTCTGACAATTATATCAAACTGATCTTTATCTCAAAATAGACTGTGGATTACAGTTTCAATACTTAGGACTCCACATCACTATTTCTCATATATATATATATATATATATATATATATATATAGAATTAGAATATAAAGACAAAATTGAATTATGCCTATATCCAATAAAGACATCCAGAACTATGTGACTAAAATATAGTGATTTATAGCATGATGTTCACCAGCTGAGGTAAAATAGATGTACTGGTTTAGTAAGTTAAATGCTTTGTTTTTTTCTGTCCTTGGTACTTTTCCATCCTTAAGCAGTAAGAGGGTAAAAAAGAATCTAGTGAGAAGGAATAAAATCAGGACTTTCTTGGTTACCATTGCAGGCTCTTTGCTGATTGTGGTAAATTATAAATTATGCAGTCAATGTAGGCCAACAAAAGAAGACATCTTCAAATCTCAGTCAAAGGTAATTACTTAAGTCGGCTGAATGTTCCCCTTTCATACAGTGTGATCTCTCTTTGACAGCTCACACTGACAGATGACCTTCTCCACAACATCCTTATCCTCCGGATCATGAGCAGTGCGCCTCTCCGCTTGAATATCTCTATATATTTGTGACACAAAGCTTTCAAATACAGCTATTGACAAATCAGAACATCAGTCTAAGTGCTGGTCTTCCTATCACTCACAATAAAGTAGCCATCACTTGTGGTGTTGTAGAGCAAGCCCATCTCTGAAAAATGAGTTCTCACCGAGTGCTAATTTGACACAGCTCGCTTGCCTTCCCATAATTGCTCTGTCATTGTCAGTTGGCAGTTCGGGCTCATTCCTGGAAGCTGCGCTGTACAATTGGATACAATTACTCCCATTTACCACCACTATTATGCCACTGATGTTGCCCAGTCCGCATATTGACATGCCTCATTAAACCTGGATGCAGCCCATTAATGAACATTGTTAGCATTTCTCTTAAACTTTTTTGCCTCTAATAAACAGTCAGTGTTCCATGAAGGAGCACTGCCATCCCAGTGATATGATATTTATTATCTTCTGGGAGAAAGCGGGGGTTGGTGTGTGTGTGTCGGGGAGGGGGGAGGCTGCAGATGGAAGCCAGGCAGATGCTGTAAGAGAGATATATGGTGAGTGCAGGGCAGGAGAGCACAGATCATGAGGGACCTTTGTGTGTCGGGACGTCCTGCTATTAACCAAATGTCCTCCTCTGTCCCAAAGAAGATGGGAGGAAGAAGCCAGATAGCCCCATTGCAGCAGGTTTCTCAGGGTGTCTCTGGCCGCTCCCCTCACCCCTCTGCAATCCTCCAGGGGTGCCGTGTGGTGCTCCAGAGATGTCTTTGCCGGGTGTCCGTTTTCAAAATTTTTATGGTTTTCTATCATATAGCTCTTTTTGCCCTGGGTCCTCAATCCATTATGTCCAGCTAACTTCCATGTGCATTTTTTATTCAGAGATAATTATGTGTTGATCAGAGGAGTCAGCGGCTGTCACCCGCCTGGCAGGCACACCTGCTGTGTGACATAGGTGGTAACGATGGCGTGCTCCAGAGCTGTCATGACAGGGACAAGGACTTTATTGTGTATGTGTCACCATTTCTCTTAGGGAAAATTATCCTTTCCGGCACAATGACAATAATGAACCTTATGATGCTTTAATAAACCCTCATTGTGGGTCCTTCCTTGACCATCATTAAAGCTCTATATCGTTCATATGTTCCAGAGAGGGGACCTTGTAAAGCTTCTAGTGGGCTAAGAATGGATTTGCTGAATGCCCCATTGGGGTTTTGTTTGCTTTCCTTCCTCATCTACCTTTGCCTACTATTACTTTGTTTAATAGATTTATATACCATTTACTGTATTAATTTCTCTCAGTCTAAGTGGTTGAATGGGAGATTCAGATGCATGAAGTACATCATGACGTACATTAAACTACATTGATGTACATAATAACAGCTAATATATGTATGCAAACCTTTCATAAAAAATAAAAACTCACAGTGTATTCATTTTCTATGGAATTAAAGTAAAAATTACATTGGCCTTGCGGAGCTTAGTGAATAGCCCAGCTTGCCCAGCTCAGCCTCCTATGCCATGGTAGGAGAGCAGAGCAAATCCAAGCCAGAGCAAGATGGATTTCTCTCTGCCTGTCTTCCATGCTGCCCCTGGTAGGACTAGGAGGCCAAGCAACAGCTTGGAGACCCAGGGCCAAGCTTGCAGACTCAGTGAATATCCTCCTTAGAGACCCCTAGGTAGCTTCATGCTGCAACCTTTGTAAGAGAGGACTGTGATGGTCAAAGCACATAAAGCAGGAGTGTATCACCTACTAGGTCCTGGGGCAACACTGGGCAGTAGCAAGGGGTTGTGCAAGTATGCAAGCATTGTGCATGTCAGTCGTAACTCTAGCAAGAGAAACCCTGCTTTTTACATAGCTGGCACTAGAGTGCTCACTAGATAAAGAGAATAAAAAGAAGCAGAAGGGACCCAGTGGCACAATTCAGAAGCCCAGAAAATGGGCATGGCGAGGGAGGTGAAAGCAATGTAACCCTTTACCTTTAATTTGTAAACCATTTTTCAGTGTCCTCCTTTTATTCTCACACTTTCCCAAATCTCCAGCAATTCCAGAAAGGGGAATTAATGGCTCCTTTCCTTTCCTGCAGCTCTTCAGAGTAGTTGCTGCAATGTGTGTACCAACTTCCCAGCCCTTTTGTTTGAGATCTCCATTTACTTCCCAGCATTTAATTTACACAAACATTCCCCAACTTTTTTTTAAGGAAACCCTTAGAGGGTGGGTGAATGGGATGAAGCAAATGGGAAACCCTCACTTCTGGGTTCGGACAACATGGTTGACCTCTTCGTTACATTAGTTGTTAACTCTTCTTTTGTTAAGATATCTCCTAAGTATTTTGTTTCTGACTTGGCACATGTTCATTTTGTTCAGTTTCAGGTTCATAGAATCATACAGTTATAGAATAGTAGAGTTGGAATGGGTCAAGAAGGCCATTGGGTCCAACCCCCTGCTGTTGCAGGACTTCAAGTTAAACCACCCCTCCCAGATGGCAGTCCAGCTGCATCTTGCTTGTCTCAGATTCCTTGTCTAGAGCTCACTTCGGTCTCTCCTAATGCTATTGTCTGGTCTTTGCCCAGATAATAACATGTCTGTTGGATAAGACTCCCTCCAGAGCTGAAAAGATAGCAAATGGCAATCTTCTTAATCTGTAGCTGCCAAAAACAGCACTGGCTACCCATGGCCTGGAAAGCTGATCCTCTGACTGGATTTGCCAAGATTCACTAGTGGTGTCAAGACTTGTAAAAAGTTTCTGGCCTAACTCCTGGTCTAATCTGGTCTGATCTCCAATTTGTGGTATAAAATGCTGTCTTAATATTTCTTTATTCATATCTCGTGGGCAGTCCAGTTTTAATTCTACAATGTCTAGTCTGGCAAGCTTGACTACAACAATAGTTGGATTGGCCCATGTTTTAGGTTCTTTTAGCCAGATCATCACCAATCTGTTTTTTCCAGCATTTATTTCCTTTATCCCCAGTGCCTCTTACATATGTGAGTTCCAGCATCCGTGCATTACAGGTAATTAATTAGTTTTGTGGTCTGATAAGCAAACTGAGCTTTGAAACGCAGGTTGTAATTTGCTGAGTCTTGTTCTATTATCTTCTGGGTCTCTTTCTATTAAATTAACTCATTGTACCATGTGACCCCATGTGGAACAGCTTCTGTTTCCAAGACCAAAAGTCTGGTTATCCTCTTTTTATATAGATTTATAATTTTATTTGATTCTACTATCTTTCAACAAAATCCAACATCAGTGAAAAACTGCTGAGAATACAAACAAGAGCAGAACCTCAAACACATACTGTACATAGAAAAAAGGGAAAACATAACAAAGCAAAAAGACAAAACAACAACAGCAACAGCAAAAACAACAAAACATAGTGCACTCAGTAATGATCAGAGATAAATTAAATTCATCTTGAAAGTATTACTAACAACACACACACACACATGCTCACACATATGTACACAAATATTCAAAGTTGCTGTTCCACATCACTAATATAGGTTGAGATAGGTTGCCCAATGTTGGAATGAGTGTTGAGACCAAGTTGTCATCTCTCATAAGATGCCAATGTTGCAAGATCTTCAGTCCATTGCATGGTTGGGGGAGAGTATTTGTCTTTGTATCCCCAGAGAATGAGGCTCTTGGCCACCATGAAGGTTTGTATAGTTTAAAGCTCCAAATCAGGGGTGCACAAGGACAGTACGTGAGGCTGACTTGGGAGGAAAGAAGCTGAGATGCACACACATGCATTCCCCTTCCCAGTGATCTTGATATAGAATGCTCCTTCCTCATTGCTAATTGTGCAGGAAAAGAATGGGATCTCTGGGGGATGGAACTGAGGAGACAGGCAGTGAAAAATCATTGGTTCAGTCAAGGCACCCATAGGGGCCACAGTAAAGCTCTTGCAGGGCCAGATGCTGGCTCTGGGCTGCAGATTGTGTAAGTCTGTCCTAAGCAGTGGTGGGATGGGATTAGCCTTCTCCTATATGAATCTGCCCACTCATTAAGGTGATTACTGTTAGACCTCAGCTGAAGAATCTGACCCAGTTTGGGGGGGGGAGGGGCTGTATTTTGACAGGAGGAGGTTGGAAAGCTTGGCTTATTTTCATTTGTTAGAATAATGTCCTTTTCAAGAACATTTCCTAGGCTCATGGCTATGAAGCTACACAGAACAAAACAAAAACAAGAAGCAGCATTGGTCATCTCATCCAAAGAAATCAAGAGAGTTGCTCCCTTCCAAATGATGAGGATATTCTCTCCCTCCTCCCTGGAAACGGAAGAATTCCCAGTGTTGGGAATTGCAGCCTGACTTTCTGCCCTGTATCTCACTGATGTTAGGTATGCTTCTGGCTATAGCCAGGACAGGGAGTCTTCCCTGCAAAGATGCTTTAGCAGTGCAACTCAGTATCTAGAGAGCCCACCTTTTCCCTCTTGGATGGTCTTCTGTCACTTTGTTAAAACTAAGATTTGGGGTGGAAACTTTTCTGACAATCTTGCAGTGGGGGCTAAAAAGTGAAAGGAAGTAAAATAAATATTTTTCAAATTATATCTCTCTCCCCCCCACTGGAGAGGGGCAAATACATAAAATAAAAATTCTCCAATGGAATCCATTGGAGGGGAGGAGTTGAATTTCAGGATGGCAATGGGGAAAAACTTAAATCCCCCACAGTCCCAATCCACACAATTTTTGCAGTAGCTTGTTTCAGGGCATGAATGTTTAGACAGAAGAAAGTCCATGCTGGGAATCCTTGGTCTTTTTCTGTCTTAATATGTGTAGTATTGTGCCCTTGGAAGGGGGAAAAGATACCTTCTACCTTAAAGAAAAATCCGGCTACACATGGCAGAAAAGCACAGGGCACGCCAGCTCTTTGTCGCATCATGTTAGGCAGCTTGTCCATCTTACAAGTTGTCCGCTCCATTGTCCACCCTCACTGGCAATGGTTCTTCAGGGTCACAGATAGAGACATCTCCCATTATTTGCTTCTGGCTTTTTACAACAAGTTTGCTTACATCACCCTTCCCCTCTCAATTTTATCTTCACAACAACCCTGTGAGGTAGGATAGGTTGAGAGGCAGTGGCCCAGTCACCCATTGAGTTTCATGGTGAAATGAGGACTAGAATCCAGATTTCCTGAATCCCCGCAGGGTTCCATTTTACTGGGGATGTTGTGATTGAAGCTTGGACCTCCTTCATGCAAAGCATCTGCTCTGCAGTGTGGCCCCATTGAACCAATTAACTAATCGGTACTCCCACAGTTGATGCATGCATGCAAGCCACAGCCATGGGTCAGCTAACACAAAAACTCCTTTAGCACCAGATGTGCTACAGGCACATCCCTGCCACTCCTGGTTTTCATCTTTAAATAAAACAAGCAGACAACAACAAAGATATTCCAGATACAATTGTAGACCAATGGTTTAACTGGAAGACAAGCATGTCTTTCAATCTTGAAACCAACTGGGAAAAAAATGCCATTCTGTATTTTTTTTCTTTCATCTTTTAGTTGTTGCCAAGGCTGAACTGGTCCTTGTTGATCAATCATATCCCCATAAGTTATAAAATCATTGTTTTTCCTGGAATACTTTCCATATGATTCAACTGGGACATGAAAGGAGAAATCGGAGGACTAATTCTTCTTATAGAATACCAATTTGTTATTAAGCCATCTCTTGGTGCATGATTACTGTTTGATGTCAAGTCCTTTTAAACTGACATGGGGGCATGTCCTGTCCGTGTGTGCACTCTGAACTCAGTTCTACCTCGTACTTAAGTTCTTGGGCATGTCTCCTTTCTTCTCATCTCATCAGTTTGCCTTCTGTGAAATGGGACCACCATAGGCAAGCACTCTCCCATGGAAGTCAGCTTGTGCCAGTGCCCATGGCAGTCCCTCAACATTCCAAATGTGCCTACAGCCCCCCTCCCCCCCGCACCCCAGATTTTGGATGCTCTTCCTAGTAACAAAGCTCATGTTGTTGACAAGCTGGACTGACAATTGTAGCGGCAAAGTGGAGGGACAACTCTGAGAGGTTCTCCTTGATGGAGGGGAGATAGGCATTGCCCATGCCTATCCACCCTGACACAAGCCCTGCCCTTATCCATCCCAATATGCCTGCAGCCACAGGGACTTTCCTATCATCACTAGATCGCCTCTCTACACTTCTGCCTTGTCCACCTGTTTGGAATCCCGGTCCATGTACACTTTAGGAATCTACTTTATTAATAAATATGGATAAATTACTTGGTGAGCCAGGTGGGAAAGCTTGTTATAATGTATTTCATGATGAGTTCATCTCATTTGCTGTGCATGCCTTTTATTTATTTACTCACAAGACGCGGTGTGGTCCCTGAGCAAAGCACTGATGTTATTTGCAGTAGTGAATTATTCAGCACAAGTTACTGTAAATATTAAGCCAGCTAAAGACCCTCTCAGATGCATCTGGTGTTATAAACCTTGATGAACTTAACAGGAATGTATGTTTAACAGACACATTAAATGCCCTTTTTTCTTTAAAAAAAAACAGCAACTGAAACTTTATTATTTATTATATGTGTGCTGTCAACCTTGAGGACAAACCTACCCTCTGGATACATTAGAAATGGCATGAAACTCTGTTGTGGGAAAGAAAGCGAATGGAAAGATCTATGAGCCTCGAGCAATGAGATGATCATCAGCAGAGACTGAGTCAACAATTCCCTACTTAACTTTCAGAGGCATCATGTTCTCCTAGGTGTATGTATCCTGCTGATCTTCAACAGAGCCATCATTCATGACCAAAATTACTGAACAGGGCAGCACAGCTTGTGTAGTGTTTGGATTTGGATAGCACAAATGTTAGTATCTGATAATAAAAATCAGTCAACTTCCTTTCTTTCTGTAAAGGCTGCAGATTCTGAAGGACTGTGGAGCACAGAATCTTGTGGTTCAGAAACTGGAGGACTGTGTTGCTTCACTGATAATGGCCAAAGTCCTGAAATTTCATAGAGACTCACTCCATGAAAATAGGCTTTTTTGAGATGCATAGCTCCCACGTTGCATATCTTTTCTTTCTCCATAGCAGCTATTGCAAGGATCCCATAGCTAACAACCCCCTTTTTATTTGCAGAAGGATGTGTTCGTTATTTAATTACACTTCTTTGTAGCAGCGATGGTAACAATAATGCAGTTAATTGTTTTAGAAACTCCTCTGCATATCAGCGCATTCACAGATGAGTGGATAGGAACCTCTAGCCCATGTGCTGAATTCATCCAGTCTGCAGAAGCTTTGGCTGAGGGCCTGACCTCTTTCCAAAGCTTTATCCCTCCATAAAGGGAGAGAAGTTGGCTGTATCCCAAGAAAGCAACTGTGCCACTGTGTTCCAGCTGGGGAAGCTGTGGCTGAGTTTCATTCTCTGCTCAGACAGAGAGGTGTAAGAAGTCATTCATGGAGTCAAGGGAAGTCCCTTTTCTATGCACAGAGGAGCACTGAGCTCTTGTGAACGCTGCAAAACACACAACCTGATCTGGGAAGTGGAGTCAAATAATATATTTTTTGCTTTCTTGCTCCAATATTGTATCTGCAGATCTTCACATCCCAAGTCACACTTCAAGTGTGCTGTTAACCACCTGCCCTGGAGGACACCAGTACATGTCCAAAGTCTTGTTCATCTGACCTGGTCTTCACTTGTGCATCCTCTAAAGAACTCTTAGTGGCTGATAGATCTGATGGAAAGACAGTGTATATAATTACATTGTTAATAAAACTCAGAGTCAAAACAGCCAAGGTAGATAAACATTAAAAACTGCCTTGCACTGGATCATGCCACCAATCTTTTGAGCGCAGTACTGTCCACATGTACTGGCAGAAGCTTTTCAAAATTTGAGATAAGGATAGAAGTCTCCCACAGCCCCACAAGGAAATGCAGGCAGCTGGTCAAGTCTATTCTGGGTTAGATGGACAAATAGCCTCACCTGCTATAAGGCATTCAGAAGATGTTCTATGCCACTTCATGATGTCATGGGAGTTTTATGCCCAAGATCCTAGTTCAACTTTCCCCCTCATGGTTCCCTCCAGATATTTGGAACTAAAACTCCCAGGTTTTCAATGACAATGTTCCCAGCCTTCTAGCCACTGAGACTGATCTTAGCTGAAGTCCAAAACATCTGGAGATCCCCAAGTTGGAGAAGAAAACACTAGGACAAGGGAACCAGGCACTGGGCTGGTTCTTTCTTGACCCACACCAAAGTGTTCACCTCCTACCCCTTTTTTAAAAAAATCAACAAATGGGTTTTCATTGGTCCTGAACCGTGTAGGTGAAAGACGTTTAGTGTACTGGAGTTCAAACCTGACATCTGTGATAAACTTTTGTGGTACGGTGGCAGCCAGTTTGTGGTGGCATCCACACAGTTTCTCAAATTTCCAAATATGTTCCAGGGCCCAGAAAATGGCTGGTCCTTTCTTTAGGATTTCCAGCAGAGGTCTTTTCTATGTGCCTAATCATAGTTTTCAAGATGCCAGGGGTTGAATGAAGGAACTCCTGCATGTCAAACTTTAATCCTGCTGCTGACCCTGCTGGCACTCTCAGAACAGATATTCTTTGTGACTAGAAAGGAAACCGCAGCCCACATTCATTTATTCAACGAGTACTGATTTCCAGAGCATTGATGGACCCAATGAGGCCGCACAAAAATCAGCTGAAATCCCACGAAGCAGCTGGTTGGTAAGAGCTGCAATGCTGAGTTTGCCTCCCCTTCCAGAGAAGGTGATTGGGAGGGTGTGACGTCTTCCTCCAAAAGGAACTCCCTCTGTGTGGCTACAGCTCCTGGATCAGGAGTGGAGTCATGAATGACTCCTCATTTATTGCCCACAGGTGTCCATGCTACTTGGAGTGTGGATACTGACACCTGTTCCTGCACTCGCATCGCTTCTAACTGGGTTGGACCAACTGCGTTTAGTACTGAAATGGCAAAGCGCTTCCTCAGAGAAAGTTGATCAGGTCCGGTGTTGCACAAACTAAAAGAGCAACAACTAGTCTTTTATGGAAATGGGACAGAAAACATTTATTGCGCTTCTCCAAACAGGTTTCAAGTGGCTGGATGCCAAATTCAGGGTGCTTCATGCCAGAGAGAGCATTAAAGCAGAGCCTTATAGAGAGTGATTAGTTAACATCTTTTTAATGATGAATTAATGAGCAGTAAAAGCATTCTAATTCCAATATGTACAGAGCCTTGTGTTTAAAAACGCATGTTCAACACGAGAAGTTCAGTGACCTTTGCTAGGCCCATAAAGGTTGGGTTGGGAGCAGCCAATGCCTAATCAGTCTTCCAAGGTTAACTTGTATGCATGCTGTGCTGGGAAATGAAACAATCACTAACAAATTTTATAGGCATATTCTATAAAATTTTATAAGGCAGTCAGGAACAAAACTGCCTGAGGAAGGTACTTAAAAGAGAAAAATTAGGGCTTTTGTTGTTGTTTTTGTGCAAGCTTTGAAACGGGCCATGTGTCCTACTTAACAAAGGACAGTCCTCTGTTTGAAGGGTTGTCTGAACCAAGTCCAGTTTAAAAATAAAGAACCATAAACCAGGAGAGGTAGGTGGAGCTATGCACTTGTCTATCAACTGTTAGCACTTGGAAAACAAACCCCAGGCACAATACATCAGTATTATATTTCTGTTCAAATTATACTAACTGTCTTTACATATCAGCACATGCAAATTTATACAAATCTGTGTCCTCTTGTTTCATGACGCAGTTCCTCTTCAAAAAAAACAAAAAACAAAAAAACCCACATATGTGGCACCTGTCCCAAGCTATGGCTAGCAGAATTGTGAGTAGGGAGAAATGTAAAACAGGTCCCTGTCTTAATTGATGGGGAAACTCCACAGTAGCAAGTGCACAAGATGGCAGGGAGGGTGGAATCAATAATCATCAGAGTTACCCTAGCATTCTGAGTGTGAATGATTCATTATACTGTAATTAACTTTAAATTAACTTTACTCTGCTTTACTTAGTTTAGAAAATTAAATAAACTTCATTTTATAACACATGCTATACTGAGGAGGTGGAAGCTGGAATTCTCTTCTAATTAAAAGAAGCAATCTGGCCAGAGTGTATGGAGGGCATAATGAAATATTTCTCTGCTGCTTCTTACATTCTGTAGTACTTTGCCTCAAGTAATCCATATTATTTGTGCATAAAGATGTTGCAGAATCCTCAACAGATTCAAATGAGTATGAATTTTTAGGAATGTGACCCATGGATTTTGCAGTGGATCAGCTTTTACCAAATTATATTGTGTTTGTGGACTTGCAACTGTTTCCCCTCACTTCTGGAACTTACTCAAATGTAGTTGTAAAAAAATAATAAAAATGCGTATTTCCTAATAGGCTAAAGCATAGAAACACACCTTTTTGGGAGAGGGAGAATTTCTGCATTTGCGTAAGTGCAATTTTGTGCAAGTGCACATAAATGCAAGTTTGGGAAACTTAAAAAAACTGATTCTGTCAAAACAGAATGAAAGATACATGACAAGCTGTGAAATGCTGATGGAACAGATTTAATAAAATCCATACATCCCTATTTGTAAGGCAGGAGTAGTCTGTGTCATGTTATTTTCATGGACTAGTCTCCCTACTCCAAAAACAAAAAACAAAAAGACAAGGAAAGACCACACAGAAAAGTAGAAGAGGTTTTTTAATCAATGCAATATTGAGTAGTAGTTTTAAGAATTCTCCCACATTTCTGCTTCTCAAGGTTTCTTTTTCTTCTGAATACTTCCAAGAAATTTAAACCAAGAAATGGAAGGTTGGAATCAGCAAATCTGTGAAAGACGCTTTGATATTTATGTTTTGAGTCTCAAGTTCGTTTCTCCAGAATATGAAGACCTTTGCAAATTTTGACAAATTCTAATTTAAAAAAAACGAAACAAAATTCTTGCCCCCACTACAACTGCCAAATTCAAGCAGCGCAGCTATTCCCAGCATAGAAGACTCTGTTGTGCTCAATGGGGCAGAAGAGCAGGTTGTCAGGAAAGCGAAGTGGCGACCCTGACTCAGCAACAATGTGGGAGAATATATAGGGATGCAAAGCAGATGCTCCATTCCTGGGGTGCATCTGTCACTTTTGGTTTTGTTCCCGATGTAGAAAACTTTGTAAGTTTGGGCAAGGACTTAACTAAACTATGCCAAAATGAAATTCTCACCTATCCCTCATAAAAGAAAGTATGAAGTTGGTGCAAAAAGGACTTACACCTCAGGGCATAAACCTATATCCATGCACAGTGATGCCTTGACAGCCAGTGTGGTGTGGCGGCTAAAGTGCTAGACAGGGGATCCAGAATGGCTTGGGTCCTGGTTACCTGAAGGAGCGCTTACATCCATATATGCCCAGCCGCCCCCTGAGATCGGCGGGAGAGGCCCTTCTCCGGGAGCCCTCCGTGAAAGAAGTTAGGAGGGTGGTTACTCGGAGGAGGGCTTTCTCAGCAGTGGCGCCTAAGTTATGGAATGCGCTCCCCAGAGAGGCCCGCCTGGCGCCGTCGTTATTTGTTTTTCGGCGCCAGGCGAAGACCTTTTTATTCAAGCAGCATGTTAAATGATAATATTATTGAATTTTATCGGGCCAGGGCGGCTTATTTTCTATTGTATATTTGTATCTTATTTTAATGTATATATTTTAAAATGTTATTTGTGATGTTTTAATTTATTGTTGTAAGCCGCCCCGAGGCTTCGGCGAATGGGGCGGCATAAAAATGTTTTAATAAATAATAAATAATAAATAAATAAATACTAATCCCCACTTGGCCATGAAGCTCACTGGGTGACTTTGGGCCAGCCACAGACTTTCAGTCCAACCTACCTCACAGGAGTATTTGTGAGGATGAAATGGAGTTATGGTTGCCATCTTGGGATCCTCACAAAAGGGAAAAAGCTGGGACAGAAATGCAGAGTAACCGTAATAATAAAAATACTCCTTCTGGCCTCCTCCACCATGCCACTGTGCCTTGGATTCTGGACCCCATTACTTCTGTCATGATGCAGGCATTTCTCTCATGAAGAAATGTAAAGGAAGCCAGAAAACCTGGGAGTACAGATATTGTTCTTGAACTTGGCAGACTGATTAATTGATTACTTTTCTATACCATTCAATAGCCAAAGCACAATATCACATATCATAAACGTACAACTGCAGTATGAAGTTAAAGTAAAGCAGCAACAGCAGCAGTGTATTGATTTATATCTACACAGAGGAAGCAATCCTATGTGCCCTAGACCATAGGATATTTTGGATTCCCAGGTCCCTAGACAGTGTTCTGACCAAGAAGCTGGGAATCAGAGCTTCAATTCTGTTTCCCCAACTCCTCACAGCCTGTGCAGAAAAACCCTCATCATTTGTTCTCTGACATCAGGAAAGTAATCTCAGAGAAAAGGAGGAGAAGGGAATTCTGGGAACGGCCTTCCATAGCAATGGTGCTACAGCAGAAAAGGCCCTTGTTCTTAGTAGTCATCTGGCTCACTTTTTTCATGGAGAACCTGGAAAGGGAGCTCTGAAGATGATCTTAGGGGCTGGGTTATATATGGGAGGAGAGGATTCTTCAGGTAACCTGGTCCCAAGTTCTTCAAGGCTTTGAAAGTGAATGACAGCCCTCAAGCGCCATTGCAGGACTGGTCATGATTGAAAGACAGTTCGTTCTTCAGCCTGGTCAGCCCTGTCTTAGAATATGGTTCTGTGTGGATTTGCCCCGAAATCACCCAGGGGTATAGGAACATAAAAAGGCCTGATACTGATAGACAAATGATGGATGGTGTCTGTGCTTAAAAAAAAAGTTGTGAGCCCAATTCAGTGATGTATGTGCCCCTACAGCTGCCATTTGATAGCCTCTCTGCTCTAGACAGAGAATAGGCTGCTTGCTGTCTGAATAGTAGTAAGTTTGCTGTTCTATCCCTAGTTTTTTCTCCCCAAGTCATCGATGGAACATTATCCACTTCTTTCCCACATTTTCCTCACTGGTTATTATGACAATCCTACCATTTCCCCTGATAATGTTTTTCTACTGCACATTTTCTTATGAGCATGCCCAAATATCTAGCCTAAACATTATCTTTCTTATCTTCAATTCACTGCACCATGTCGTTCCATCTCCCGATGCTGTGAATAACTTTCCCCCCATTTATGCAGTTTCTTGGAAAGTATTTATAGGCTTTTACTGGGTCCTCAATGAATCTTCTCTAGTCTAGACTATATAAATGTAGATTCTTCAAACTCGTCTCATATATCTCATCCTCCCAACCTCCTATCTGTTCTGTTGTGCTCAGTCTCAGTCCAGTCCCATTAATTTGCCAGAAGCACATCTAGGAGAAGAAAGAAAAGCAGGATCTGCAGTCACTCAGCCAGGCTGACATCCTTATAAAGAATGAGGGGGGGGGGATAGTGGGAGGAGTTAGTATATCTCTCTCCTCTGTCACTCTTTAGGACATTGTGTCAAGTGTCATAAGGGATCGTGCTTAACTGCTGGACTACCTTCAGCCTCATCCAAGCCCTACCATTTGGGTACTTCACCATCAGAAAAAAGAAGAAAGCAAGACTTTAAGGATCATCATCCATTTTTGTGCACCACTAGCCATGAGCACCATAAAATCTGTGGGATTTTTGTTGCATTGGACTCTCATTTTCTGAACTTCTTGCATCAGGGTAACTCCCATCTGATTTGCTATACTGTATTGCTTTGCTATTCTTCATATGTTGTGAAGAACGATATATTACAGGTTATCTCAAACAAAACTTACACTTGTCATTAACAAATGATTTCCTCCCATTGCTCTTCCATCATTTTAACTTAGTCCAACCTGTTTTTCTGCTGATAGGATTTGAAGCTATTGTTTTAAAGGAAATGAATGCCTAATTCCTGAATAATGCTGGATGGCCTAAGAGAGGGGCCTTGGTGTATGCATCCTTTTGATGCCATCACTTGGATTCAGGTCCACTTGAGCCTAGTTGGGCCCAGGACAGGCAGACACAGAGAAATGATGAGAACTCTGACAAATTGGAGTGGGACCAGAGTTCGTTGGTAAAACATCCGCTTTGCATGCAGGAGGACTGAGGCAGATTTTCTCTGATGCCCGCTCCACATTTTACACACTGATGATAAAGAAGAAGAAGAAGAAGATGATGATGATTTACAGTTTTGTCTTTAAAAGACTGCAAACTGGATGTACTGCCCCCACTATGTTTTTGACACCTGTTCTCCAGAGCCAAGTTTCAGTCCCCAGCATCTACCTTACAGGATCCAAGGAGACACTTGAAGTCCTGGAGAACTGCAGCAGTTCAGCTGAGATCGTGCCTAGGTAATCTTGAGCCATCTGCCTCAACCTGGAGCCCTCTGCAGTGTTAAACTTCAGCTCTCATCAGCCACTGCCATGATGGCCACTGGGTAGGCATGTTGGCAATGGTAGTCTAAAATGGCCCTCGGGCTGCATGCAACGCTCATCCTAATTTTAAAATCTCTTTGCAAGTGTTCTGTGCAGACATCTGGCAAGAGAGAGAATGATTCCTTCTGTGACAGCACACTGAGGATAGCGATGGACAAAAACAAGAATGGCAGGAGCAGGGGCAGGGCAGAAATCACTAGGTTTGATTCTGCCTCCAGTCTCCAGTAGCTGCCCCTACCACAAACCATTTGCATGCAACCTCTGCAGATTGCTGCCAAGAAAATGCAGCCCTCAGAAGCAAAATAAGAGAACCCATCACCAGGGCCATCTTCACGCATGGGCCTGATGGGCACTTGCCCATGGGCCCCATACTAATCTCTGTGTGTTAACCCTTGGAAAATTGGAAAACTTCCAAAATTAACAGTAGTTGTAGTTGTCGTAGGGGCTCCAGTACACTGCTTTGCCCGGGGCCCATAATGCTGTTAAGACGGCCCTGCAGACCACCCACCTCTTGTTTAGCTAATACTGAGCAAGTGGAACAAAATGGTCTGCTGGACTTGGTCCAGCTTCCTTCACTAGGTTTGTGACTACTGACCTCTCCAATCCATTGGACACCACAGAGCTATAGATTCTGCTGTTCTTTTATGTGGTCTGTCTCTGTGTGTAATTCTGGCTGTTGATGGAAGAGGATTGACAGAAGACTCACTCTGCTGCCATTTTGGGCTGTTCTGAAGAGAAGAGCTGGTAAAAGCATCAGTTCTAAGTTTGAATATGGGAGAAGTGCTCTGATGCTGCTGAAGGACTGTCAGGAGCTGAACAATTGCTCCTAGCTGCCCTACTCCATGAATACTTGCTCCTTATATGTCAGATTATTGGTCTTCTCTCTCTTCCAAAGGACTGTCTTTATTCAGAGGCTTCTGTGAACTCCCTTCACCCAGTTAACCTCTGTCAAGGTATGGGCAGCCCCATATTATGCAACCCCCAGGGACCAAACTTTGTGTTCATTCTCCTATATTTACAATTGGACACTTCTATGAAGTGAGCATACTCATTGGCTGGGATCTAAATTTAGCCATGTTCAGAGCAGACCTTTTCTAGGCATGACTATGTCTTAATCCAGTCTATAAAACTGCAATTTTTAAATCAGTGTCTTAGGCTCAGCAGGAAAATATTTCGTCTATTATTTCAGCAGCAGCTTTCCACACTATTACTTCTATATGTGCCAATATATGGTAATATTCCACATCAACTGGCACTGAACCCTGGGAATATAAGGTATATGCCCTGCTATTGGAAACTTTCCAATAATCAAGCTAATCCATGAATGTGCTGCTTAATTCTGTAGAAGAACAGCACAGACCCCCGCAACACACACGGACATATTCCCTCCCCACCCGCGAAACTATCCACAGTTCTGCAATGGCATCTGAAGCTCTCCTGTGATACAACTTATGAAAAACCCACGCAGAGAGCTATTTTGGCTAATGGGCAGGATAGAAATGTAACTAATTAATTAATACACACACACACATTCCTTTCTACTTTATTTTGATACCATTTCTTAAAATGGATGCATGGGTTATTTGCATGCCCAGGCTTAATTGGCCAGCAAAATTGACAAATTTACATTCAGGATGTGCTACTGTTGGGTGGTCACATAAGGACAAATGCAGGATGTTGGCCACATCATGGTATATCCAACCTCCCTGAAGTGGTTCAATTTTTTTTTTTTTTTAAGGAAAGGCCA
Source organism: Varanus komodoensis (assembly GCF_004798865.1). Taxonomy (NCBI): domain Eukaryota; kingdom Metazoa; phylum Chordata; class Lepidosauria; order Squamata; family Varanidae; genus Varanus; species Varanus komodoensis. The sequence goes on along the minus strand of NW_025335408.1, from coordinate 9,053,283 downwards.
GCAAGGGTATGATTAATTTTACACTCCTAATTAGATGCTGAATGGCCAAGGAAAGGCCATATGAAGACGATCGTATGTCTTCATTTCATTGCCCAATTCCACACATGGATACAATTGTATTCACACAGCAGGTCATAAGCTCGTGTCTCTAAATATATTTAGCAAAGCACAGGCAGACACAAACTGGAACCATGTGTATTTGCTTTTAACAAGATCAGTTTCAATAGTGTTTTCAGTGCCTCCTTGCATGCAGGTGACCTTATTCACAGTCAGCTCTTTCAGTTGAATCAGTCTGATGTCATCAATGTATAAATAAGTGTAATATGACACTGTGGTGAATCGTACCTGTACATACCTGGACTCGTGGAAAACTATGCATTTTTTCCGGTTAGGGCATGCCTTGTAACATCAGATTAGACCCAGATTTAGGCATGCAGAGCTAGGCTTGCATGAGTGGATGTCTCCCAAGCCCTTCCTTTCCAGAACAGTTGCTCACAACCCCTGAAAACACTACACAGAGGGTTGGGGTTGTCGTAGAGGGTTGTCAAATGGGGTGAACAGTGTTGCAGGGGAAAGAGAGACTGAGTGGCTACACCTTATGCAATGAAAGCCCTTCCGTCCGTGGAAGGGAGAGGCTAGATCCAATCTGGAGAAGACAATGTAGCTTAAGTTGGTCATGACTCTAACCCCATTGACTATTCTAGTTATGAATGAGGGTGCAATCCTATGCATGTTTAGACAGGTAAGAGCTGTACAACACCCAGCATTCCCCAGGCAACCTAACTCTGGATCCAACACATGTATGGACTTTTAAATTGCTGTATCATCTCTGAGGTTAGTCAATAGCAGCCATCCCTAAGGAATGCAGAATTCATTTCTTATTATAAGAGTAACTTCTGGACTTCTGGACTTTACACCTATGTTGCTTTCCATTGGATTCCTGTCCAGTGCTCCTGAATCTGTATCTAATGCCTGTCAACATGCATTGTCATGTTTGACTAGTGCAATAGTGTACACACTCGTTGTAACTGTGTGTCTTTCTGTCTGTGGAAAAAGCTGAGAGATGGAGTTATAAGATAAGGACAAACATGTCTCCTTTTCCACTTTCTCTACACCACACACAATTCTCTACTAGGATTGTGACAGTCCTCCATGGAATTTGACTCTTGTCTGTTTGCCGAACTTCTTGTGCTTGCCTCGGGCTTTGGAAGCAAACCAAACCAAGAGAAAGTCCCTGAACACTCACAGAACTCTGGTTGCATGACTGGAAACCTGTGGCACATGCAGCACAAACAAAGGCCACAAGTCATGCGCATGGAAGAGGGACACCATTTGTGCAATGTTCACGCAGGCTTGATTCCCAGTGGGTGCCCATGGCACATATTTGGGGTGCTCAGTGCCTAGTTGGACTCATGGCCACAAGAAAGTCAGCCACAGCCCTGCTGAGGGAATCCAACAGATTCCTATCCCAAAGTGGATTCCTCACACATCGCTGTCCTGCAAACCTCTATCATCTCTTCCTTCACTCACCCCTTCCTAGGCTAAACAATACTGTTGTTGTAGCTTTTGCTCACAAGGGAGCTGCCCCAGACCCTCGATCACCTTAATTGCTGTTTTAAGCATGTTGACCAGAATGGTACTTAGTATCCCGAGTGCTGTAGCACCATAGGTTTGTATAAGGGCAGTATGGTATTGGCAGTTTTATTTTCAATTCCTTTCCTCATTATGCCTAACATGGAGTTTACCTTTTTCACAGCAGCTGCACACTGTGTCGACATTTTCATCGAGCTGTCAAATTGAATGAGAATGCTAAAAAAGAAAACGTGGAGGAAATTTTCAGTATGGCAGTAATCCCTATATTCTACAGAAGTGGTATGAGATGAAGCACTGGTATTTCAAGCTTCCTCCATCATACTTCTGGGCCATGTCCACAGTGAGA
>NW_025335408.1:8921344-9046344 GCF_004798865.1 Varanus komodoensis | reverse complement strand
TCTGGCTGGCACTCTTCCATGCTTCTGCATTCCCCAATGGTAAATATTTGTAACAGATTTCACATTGTAACACAAGGGCCCCTTTCACAGAGCAGGTCATGTAACGTGGAAAAAAAAATCCAGGCCAGGGCAAATAAACAAAAAGTCACGCCAAGTTCACCACTCCCAAGGATTCCTGAGCCTGGCTGTGCACACAGAAACTTCACTTGCTACTCATCAACATTAGCAATTTATGGCCAGATGGTTATAAATTTACATTCTATAAAATTTTAGAGGATGTTATTTTTTCCACTCAGTTTGTTAATTACTTTTCAGTCTCTTTTTTATTTCCTCAAACATAACTGCATCTTTTTATTAATTATATAGTATCGTATTCTTCCCCCTCCCTCAAACCTCCTGTCCAACTGAGTTTTATGGCCTGCTCCACCCCAAACTTCATACATAGGGTATAGAAAGAACCTTTGCAGATATCTGAAGTGGAGGAGGGAGAGATCTAGTTTCCTTCCTCCTGGTCCCAGTTTCTTGATGGGAAGAATTGAGGAAATGCTCATAGAAAGTAAACTGAGCAATAAGTTCCTCTGTAAAAGTTACTTCTGAATTCTGTTTCTTCCATGATTAGCTATAGCATTGTGAACCTATTGTTTCCTGAAATACAGCCCCTTATATTTGCAGCATTGTGACTTCAAAATATTTAAAAATACCTCAAATTGAATTTAGAATATTTTATAATACTTTGTGTTCAGAACATACAAAAATACAAACCCTAAAATACCCAAAATGTCACTCTTTGTGTTATACAAAGCAACAAGTTTGAGGAAAACTATTTTTGGAATAGTTTTAATCAGCCCTGTCTCCAACTATTCTAATTCATGAATATGTACCTTGTGTGCTGTTGTGATATCAAATTATATGTGCCGTTGAAATAGTACAAAGTGTATTCAAGATAATTTGTGGAATAAGACTACCTTTGTAAAGTAATTCACTCACCCGTAACCCCTATCAATACTCTTGATGGTATGGAAATACTTTCATATTTACAGAACCAGAACTAATGTATTTTATTCTCTCCTGTGCATGTATGCACACTGGAATGTACATTGAAAGCCTATATGTGTGAATGTGTGCATATATTCTAGGTACAGGCAGCAGAAAACCGTGAGGGAACTTCTTTATATATTCTTCTCTTGAGAACCCTGAAATCTACCCAGCCAGCTATACTTATGGTATCAAAGCTGTGGCAGAACCAACAAGACACCCTCAATGAGCTGCCTTCTTCAGCAGATCTTCTGGCCATTGCCACTAGCAGCTCTTGCTCCTCACCTTCTTCCTCACCATTGTTATATGGGTTTGCTTGACGGTCGAAGAGCCAGAGAGTGAATTAGCAGGAGCACCTTCCCAATGCTATGATTGCAAATTGGAGCAAGAGGCAGCTGAAGAAGCAGGTTGTCCAGGGCAGTTCTTGTCTCTCAGGCCCTGCTGGTTTGTGGGCCTTCAACAGGTACCAGTCCATGCCTGCTTTTGGTCTTGGCCATGGATAAAGTCTTGCAAACTTTATTGAGTGGCAAGAGGAGGAGCTGCATGTTAATTAATTTCAGGAGAGGAGTGACATATTAAAATAACATTTGACTCACTATAAGTAAAGAGCAGGATCAGCATGCATGATGATAATTATTTTAAGATTGTCAGAATGATTATGATTTTAAACTTACAAATCTCTCTGTCTGTTTTTCTTTCCTTCTTGAAATTCTACAGCTAGATTATTTAGTACCCTGGCCTTCAGAACAGTCCCAGACAGACATTTCCATATGCCTCAATGTTCTTCAGTTGTTGATGCAAGCAGCTCACTCCCCAAAGATCTCCAGAGTGGGAATGGGTAGGAAGACAGGACCAGGACCCACTCCCCTTGAAGCAGGTGTGCGGGGCCATCTAACTGACTGCACCACTCATGGGCGCATTCACAACTCCTTCTAGCAAGCAGGCCATACAGCCCCAAGGGCTGCATGAGGAGCTTTTTGTCCCATGCATGTGTAGCTCTGATTTTGAAAGATGAAAGAAGCCATGGCTGAATGCAGGAATTTATGGGAAAGCATGCTTCATTGATTTCAGTGGGACTTGCTTTCATATGAGCTATGATCAATTCCCTCTCCCCCTCTCCCTCTCTCTATCTCTCTCTTGTATCTATCCATCATCAATCACCTCTTGGGTAAGCAACGTTCATTCTGTTGAGGGTTGCATTCCTCATAGGTGATCTGTCCAGAGCTATACGTCACTGGCGGGCACAGCAAGAACCAAAAGTGGTGGGTCCTGTTTTTCCTTTACTACCTTTTCTCTCTTTCTCCCACCCCCTTGAATGCCTCTTCTCCCTTCCTACCCAGCAGGATGCCAGGCAAGGGAGAGATCGCTCTTGCCAAGGATCGGAACTGATTGCATACAGATAGGTTTTGAGGCAGTTTGTCTTTTACTGCAGCCTTTCACCCACCTGGTACTCTCCAGATAGTTTGGTTAACAACTCCTCACATTCCTGACTATTGGCCATGCTGGCTGAGATGGATAGGCATTAAAGACCAAAGCTCCTGAAGGGTGGCATCAAAGTCACAACACAGTCAAAATAGTTCACATTTTTAACAATCCTCCTGTAGATTCTTCAGCAGCCAGCTTTTCCTGAGTTGTGCAGATTCAGCACAACAAAAGCACCACTCTTTTCATTTTATTAAATTTTGTACAGATGTAATCATATAAAAATATATCAGATAGACTAAACCTATGCATTTTCCCTATAGACTAAAGCTTGAAAATACTTTTTTGGGGAGGTAGATTTGCATATTTTAGAGGGATTTGCACATGTTTGGGAGTGCAGATTTGCACAGCTCTGACTATGCACAATGTATATGAACATATATTTTTAATATATGTTTAATTATATGTTCATATAATATAAAACCTGATTTTGTTACTGAGATACTAGTGGAACAAAAGGTGTCTGAAAGTCCCTAAAAGAAAGAAGGAACAGATTTTATAGCACCTGTACCTCTCTATCTGGAGGGCACCAGGTTGGGGAAGACTGAAGAAGAACTCTTTGCTTCCATTTGGACAGACATCTCTCTCTCTCTCTCTCTCTCTCTCTCTCTCTCTCTCTCTCTCTCTCAAGAGTCATTGTATATGTTCAACAGTGTGCTAGATTACAGCCAAACACAGCCAGAAAAAGCAATATGCATATGGAATCAAGCCTCCAGCATGGATTGCGTCCTGTATTTGATAAAAAATACTATGTGTGGATAAGCATAGACATAGATGAGAGACAGAGAGAGTCACTGGGGTACAGAAACATACACACTGGTCAATCCAGAGTGCACCTGACTCTAAATCAGGGCCCATGCATTTCGAGTCCAAACAGAAGGAAATTTTCAACAGCAATTGCTTATGCTTCTTAAATGCTTAGAAATGTTTTCTAGACCTTCCCCTTCATGTTGTTTCCTTGTCAATAGGCCATGAGGCTTGCTTGAAATCTTCCGTAGAGCATAAGCTATCCTTTTATCCCACCTACCCCCTCCTATACCCAAGGGGAAGGGGAAATCATGCCCACAAAATATAACATCCTTTGGCATGATGGAAGGCCAGGGGAAGGGGTCAAGGCAAAATAATATCTGTAAATAAGAGCAGCAAAATGAGCCGAACCAGTGGGAGGAAACAAGCAAGCAATAAGTGAAGCACTGAATGTGTACAAAATCCACCCGGCCGCTCAGCATCTTAACAGTGTCCATTCAGAAGGCAGCCGTATCACTGCAGTCAGAAGGTGGCTCTAGTGCGTTAATTTTGCTACTTTGCTTAGCGTGTAAAACCAAAGAATATCTATGAATTACCCAACTGCTTTTTCTTGTCCGACCAAGCAACTTATACACAATGGCTGTGATCCAAAGGTCTGTGGGTCTTTGAGGTGCGTGCACAGGGACTACCCCATGCTATCCTGTGTCAGCCAGCTCTCCAGCGCTGAACCTGAGAATCCGGCTGCCAGATGCCAGTTCTACAAACTTTGTGTCTGCAACTGAATCACTGCATTGGATCCACTGACTGTGGTCCTTAGCCGCAATCTAGAGGTGCTGCGCATTCCTCAGACTTCTCCTTTTTTCTGCCACAGTATTTCCCAGAACCACACTATCAAGCTATGTTCAATTCCAGGTATCCAAGTATTCAGATAGCTGCTGGAAGGGAAATGCAAAAGACCCCCTCCCAAAAAAACTCACCATGATTATGTACAAAACTGCTATGTTCTAAGTCAGGGATCTTCGGGAACTCCATCATCACATATACATATACTCTAACATTCTTAAAGCAGTGCAATGAATCTGCCTGGCCACACAGATATATCTGAGACAAGCAAGAAGCATTTTAAAGGTTTTCTGAACATTAGGTGCAGCATGATAGAAACATTCCCTCTTTCTGTTATTCCAATCAGACCTGAAGACTAACAATTTTCAACTCTGGGTAGAATGTTGTTGCGTTTTTTGAACACTCCAGATTTCTTGCTGGTAAAGGAAGTGTACAACATTTGCATAAGTTTTGCAATTTGCTTAAGGAACGAATTGGTTTATTTTTTCATGTTATATTAAAAAGATCCTAGTCTGGCACAATATTTCTCAAGTATGATTGAAATGTTCCTCTCTACAATCCTAAAAATTGGTACAAAGGTTGAGTTGGAGACGGAACAACAAATAAGCTACAGTGCAAAAGACACTGAGACCTATCTGGCACTTATTCATTTATTATATTTTTATCCTGTCTTTTTTCCTTCAAGGAACCCAAGGCAGCTTACATAATCCTCCACTTTTCAACCGTGTCCTCACAACAACTTGGTGAAGTAGGTTAGGCTGAGGGTCAGGGACTGACCTAAAGTTGGCCAGAGACCTTTGTTACCAAGTGGAGACTAGAACCCATTTTTCCAGATTCCAGTCCAATACTACACTGGATCTCATCTTTTTGGCTCTGGGTAAGACTGCTCTTGACTTGCAGCATTTAATGGCCTATGATGAAGCATTTATGTCAGCTGGCTTTAACAGGCCTGATATTTTCTAGACATTGTTTTAAATTTTGTATATTGGAAGCTGACATGCATTCCATAAAGGAAACCACAGCCCAGAATTTTCCACAGCTGAGCAAGACTGTCCTGGAAATGACATTTTGGAGGTCTTTCACTCATGGGGTCACCATAAGTCAGAAATGTCTTGATGGCACATAACAGCAACACATGCTGAAATGCCATGCAGAAAGAGTCTCACAGAATGCAGCATTCCAAGGTTCTTGCCTCAGGATCTGAATCAGCACTGGAAGAAGAGGCAGGGTTGGAATTCTGAGCAGGAATGCCAAGGCCACCATGCTCTGAGATAAGCTAAGGGGCTGGTGAAAACATGCTGGACAGACTCTGAGGGGGGCAGATGTTACATGATCAGTCCCATAGTCCTGCATCAGATCAAAAGAGCAGACCATTTGAGTAGCATCTGATGCTCCTGCCAGCTAGACCACAGATTCCCTGAGGGTGGAGCTAACTCCTTCTGGTTAGGAAAGGAGGAGAAAATTTCTGTTTGGAGCCAACATATGCCATATTTCTAATAGCTAGCATTCAAACTTTCATGGTGTCTTTTGTTAATGACTTCTGCAATGCTCCTCTTTGGTAGCACAAAGCCACATACTAAAGACTGTAGTTAGAAACCTGTACTCTTTATCTCCTTGGTGGGGGGACATGGAGCAAGAACAGCCTTTAAGTTATGCTTATTTATTTATTTTATTATCTTGTGCTTTGTGATTTTGTGAATATTTGTGAGCCACCCACACAGCTTTGGCTATTAGAAATGAAATGAAATGTGTACAGGTTAATTGCGGAATTTCATGGTTCATTGGGAAATGTTATTGTACTGGTTTTTAGTGGTCTTAAGCTGGTTTTCCATTTTGTTTCTTAAACATTTTATATTTTTGTCATGCTGTATTTTTTGTGGTAATTTTTAATTCATTTTTGAGAATCCTCCAATGTTGGCTATTGGATGGTATAGAAACAATGTTGATTATGATCATATTGCATTGCAATGTGTTTTACAGAAAGTGGGGATTCCACTGGTACTTAACCTTGAAATGGAAATAACTTCCTAAGCATTTATTCCCTTGCCAATGTCAGGTTTATTTGAGGTAGGCCAGTGCTGGTATGAAAAAGGACTTGTATGTTCAGTGTAGCCCAATATAAATTCATACACTACTAAAGTAACATGGGAGGGATTCAACCACAAGGGAGCATTTTTAACACTTCTTATTCATGGTTGCTATTTATTTATCAAACACTTTCCTCCCATCCCTCTCCACTTGAACTCATTCCTTTAAAGTTCTTTTGATTCTGTTAAAGTAAGGACCCCCAATTGATTTTAATGGAGGTGGATTTTAATGGAAACATCTTTAGTTCATATATCCACTCATCAGAAATTCTGTGTTCTGTTCAGTGACTGGCATGTTCTTGAACACACATTAAATAGTACATAAGATAAGTAGATAGCAAAATTGGCTGAAGAAGAGACAGAGAGATAAGACAGTGACTAAATAGTCCTCTGTTAATAATGCCAGCCCATATGAAAATAATTCCAGGACCTTCAGTATCATTACATAAGACAATCTTGCCGTCTAGGTTATATTCTTAACAATGTTTGTTATGTTTTTCAGAAGCAACCTTAGAGGTTTCAGGTTTCTTCTAGAGCAAGCACTGCAGAACACTTCATATCAGAGTTGTAGTTTAGCTCCAGGTGCTGGTTAAGACTTGGAAAGGCTTGATTGTCTGGTGCCCAGCATTCCTTTAATCCTAATTTCTATCACAGCATCTAAAATTAACTGGAAAAACTTGAATCTGTAAGTTGCACTTCACTGTCAGGAGCAAGGTATCTTCCTTCTTTTGTTCAATCAACAGACAGTTCTTTGGCAAAAAGTATTTTATTTCCAGCAAATCAAGAGTCCTCAGAGGAAGAGCCTCTGAACATGCACAGAGCAGTTTGTTGAACCTAAACTAGAAGCTATTTCCAAGAACCCTCTTTTTCAGTAACTCTTAGGTGTGCCTCACTGGTGGAGACCCTCTAGTTGTCTAGTCTGTCTCTCTTGATGCTGCATCATAGGGTTAGGGATTGGGCCAGACTCCCATGTCCCATCCCAGCAATGCCAAACCCTGTCAGTTTCCAGGGTCTGCCTGAACTCCTGGAGTTGGTTACCTTGAGATACACTTTCCTTCCTATGTCATTTCTGTGTCTGCAGACCTCATTTCCTAGGCCTCACGGTCCTCATCTGAAGAATCAGTGCCACCCCGCGCCTAGAAAGTGGGACAAGAGTAAGTCCCAACATGCAGATAATTACACTGAAGTTTCTTTTTCTCCAGTTTAACTGTGTGCAGCCCAAGTTTGGTTCAGAACCACCTTACATTCTCAGATGGGCATGAACTTTCAGGTTGATCTCAGAAAATTTCATGAAGTTCAGTTTGCTGATTTCTACATCCCTATTCATACTTCTTTGAGAAGCCCAGCTGGTCTGGCCTGTTCATTTACTGACCTTCCAGAGTTCCAGGAGCTGGATAAACCTACAGTGGATTCCAGGGAAATGAGATGTCTGTGAACCTGACTGTGGATTCCTCAGTAGACTCAATTTTTCTAGTGATACCAAATCATGGACTTAAGGATATTTTTTTTCTTTACTTCTGCATGTGTGTGGGCAGGAGCACATACTTTTGCAAGTGCACATTGGTACATGTGTGCATGTACCATTCTCATACAAAAACTCCGATTCCATCCATGGAAAGGTGATGGAAAGAAATAACCCTGTCAATCTGGGAAACACAGATGGAAAGGGTTTAACAAAATCTGTACACCCCTCTCCATAGTTTACTCCATGTCAGGGGTGAAAAGGTCCTGAGAATGCAGCTTTCCCGTAACCTGACTTTAAGGATGATGTTCCTGCAGCTTCTCCTCTCCCTTGGCTGTGCAAGTGCATGTGACAGTAGAAATAGATTCCAACTATTGCAGAAGGGCAGTCAGCATTCAGCAGAAAAACCAGACTCCACCGGCCTTCCTAAATAGTTAGTTGACTGCGGTCCTTTGCTAGGGCAACAGTTCCATCTGGGAGAATGCAGCCACTGCAGTGAAATAGCCAGAGATCCAATCCAACCTGAGGTCTCACACCTAGTCAAGTCACTGGAAAGCAAAGCGAAGTTGGAACTGCAAAAAGTATAAGTATATATCAACCATCCTCTGACTCAGCTAATATGCATTGCTACATGACAAACACAGTGCACAGTCCTTAACATGGATGCAGAAAATATTTTTGTCTTATTACGTATAAACAAGCAAGCTTTCTATGAGCCCTTCTTTAAAATGTGTGAACTTGAACCCTGAACAAAATAAAGAGTAAGCACGGTTCAGCCACAAGATGTCATTTCTAATCATGCACATTTAACATTTGTTGATCCAAACAAGTCGTATATCCCTTTAGTGAGGCCAAGATGCAATGGATCTAAAATGCTTCGTTATTGAGAGCTCTGACTGGTAAAGTTTATTACAGAACTGACATTCAGAGGTCACCCATTTCTTTGTACTGAAAATATTTTTTAAAATTGGAGAGCATTTTGTGATTAGCAAGGAACACTACGGTGGAGAATATGGAACTGATTAGAAAGCACGTGTGTGATCAGTTATAATATTATACAGTAGTTTCATTTCAGTGAATTCAGCATCAGTCCTTTTCCCAAAGAATATCTTTCCAGTGTATCCTTGTTATGTATTTAAGGAATTACTTAGATGTAAATTATAAAACGCCTATTTTCCCCTTTCAAACAGCCTGAATTGAAGCATGCAGTTCAGCGATGCCTTAATTGCATTTGCTCCTTCCTCCCTTCCCCCTTTTCCTTTCCCCTATATTGTTGTTGTCCTTGGCACACTTTTACAACATGCCCTTTCAATAAAAAGCAGGCTAGCCCACAAATGAAGCTTATCAATAATATTTTTTAAATGGGTTCCACCAAAAGAAAAGAGAAAAGAAAAGCACACAAAGAAAGAAAAAGAGTGAGAGGAATAAAAGCCCTCAACCTTTCACTAACCTCACTGCGAAATAAACAATAAGGAATAATTTAAACCACTGTCATTCACCATGTCACTATAATTTTGCTTTTTTTTCTTTTGCTTTGGCTTCCCCTGAAAGATTACAATAGAAGAATGTTAATGCAAACAGCTTAAGCCTGTCCATTTAATTCAAAGGGCTCTTTTTGGTGTGGCTCCTTTTTCTGGATCTAGCTTCTTGGCCAAAATATGTTGGCTTTGTATGTGTTTTTGTTTGGTTTTGTTTAAATTATTTTCTCTGAAGACCAGTCACAGCAGATGCATTCCCCACAGTATAAACACAGAAGAATTGCCACGGTCCAAATAGGAACTTGTTGCTTTGGGGAAAGACGGTGTGTGGATGGGGGGGGGGGGGGGAATTAGCACCATTTTGTAGGACAGTTGAGTTAAATGAAGGAGGGTGATTCTTTTCTTTCTGCTCTATAGAATGATGTACGCTAATCACCAGGCAATGCCCTGTCACTGAGCTAATTCCGCTCCCTGCTAAAAGAAGTGTAGATTAATGGATAAAGGAGGTCTGTGGTAGGGTCACACTGATATGGATTCAACGTGTACAGCAGCTTGTCAGATGCCTGCTTGGATTAAATCTAACCTTTCTTGTTGAAGGTTGCCATTTACTCTATTCTTAGTGCCTCAATTTATTTTCCTCCCAGAATTTCCACATTAAAAAAAAATTATCATCTATTTGCTTTTCAGAGCAAATTTAGAGAACCAATTTCATTATCGGGAAGAAAGCTGGAGGCATTAAATACAGCAAAAACATGGGGAAATCTTTAAGGGACACATTACCACTTCATTCTAATTCTCAATAAGGAGGAAAACTTAATTTTGCAAAGAAAAGGCCAGAATAGTTATGTAAAATTATTTCAGTTTAAGGAAACTTTGAACAAAAGGGTCTTCTTCTTGTAAGAATCTGTACAAGGTCTCTTCTTCTTTTAAGATATTTTAAAATTAATAATGTAGAACATGAAATTCTGGAAATTTGACTTATATCCAGCAAAATTACTTCCTGCTGTCATTTAAATTATGACTGCCCTCTATAAAAGTGTCTTTAGGTGTATTAATTGAATTCCACACTATTTTCCAATAATAATCCGTAAAGTTCATCTGTCCATTCCTCACAGGATACCCACTGTGTACGAGAGAAGAACGTATCTATTTCAGTAGCTTAATTTATTTTCATGATTCACTGATAATGACTGTCATGCAGGTTGTACATCAGAATTAACCTTCATTTCACTGAGGTATATTACGATGACAGTCCACGACACATTTCACCTACACAAAGGGCATTTTCTTCCCTTTTTATAATCATCCTCAGCGGCTGAAGATTGTTTGATAGCCGATTAATTTTCATAGGAAATCAAGTGCGGGCTCCCAAAGCAGAGCCAGTGCGCATTCTCTTGCTAAGTGACTTCGCTAGTAATTATGTATGTTTTTAATTGCATTTTGCAAAACTTTCAAGGCTACATTTCTGCCTACGATGTCATTCCGAAGTCTCCATCCTGGCCCCAAAGAAGGGGGTGGGGAAAGGAGCATCAAGCAAATCTATCAGGGTTATCAGGATTGTAGAATTTAATTTCTCAATAAACCATTAAGTGACAGATATAAATTCACCTATTTGCTGTGGTTTCAGTCAGGTGATTTCATTGGGGAGCTGGCATCATTTTCAGACTGACATTATTTTTGTCCTATTTTTATTTAACAGCACTTGTAGTCTCAGTCACATTGTGGGCTAGGCCATATAAAAAGAAGAAGAAACTGTAAAAGAAGCTAGACTTTTGAACACTTACAGCACATCTTTAAGAACACCATCCTATGCATGCTTACTCAGGAATTAGCCCCATTGATTGCAGAAATGGTTGTGTCCTGGTCAGTATTATGTTCCTTGAATTTGGTCAGAGTGCAAAGGGGTGTGATGCAGAAAACATGCAGTCTCTGTGCTTTTAATTCAGAATGATTTTAACTGGAGAAACAGTTCAGGGAACATGTTGCAAAAACAACAATGTTCCTCCACATCATGCTGGACAAGGACCTTTGACATGCCAATCCAATTTGGCTTTTCAAAAAAAATTATGGCTTTTCTTAATATGTTTTAACATGGCAACCATAGATTATCTTCTATTTTATCATCTCTATTTATATTACTGGCTTCTAAAATTAAATGGTTCCATTGTATCTTTAAATTCTTCTCTCTATTAGCCACCTTAGATATTATATACAGAAGGCATTAATGAATGTGGATGTTATGAGTTTTTTTAAAAAAAACCAAAGCCAGACATGAGAGTCCTTGCTCCTTTCATAGGAGGTATCATGTTTCCTACAGTTGTGGTTTAAAAAGTTCAGGTAGGTCGTTCTAGTGTGTCCCTTCTAGGATTGCTTCCATCTTGTTGCAGACAGAAGGAGAGTGAAGGTGAAGGTCACCTGCTTTTTCCTGCTCTTGACGGGGATAGTATGAAGCACCAATGGTGGAACTGCAGCCTTCTTTCCCCAGGCCTGGAACACAAGCCCAATGCCCGCTGCAATACTGGTCTGCTTTCTTCAGACCTGCAACAGAGTGGAAGGAATCAGGCTGGACTGCCAAGGTGGCAAGAAGGTGTGCCAAGATTGTAGTTCAAGTTCTCAGATCGCATTTCCAAGGTCACAGCTGGCGTTCTGACTTCTCTTATGACTGCCTAGACAGCATCTGGATACTGTCTAGATGAATCTAGATTGAACACTAAGAAACTGGAGATTCATTAGACTTTGCCTATAAAAGGGCTGATTGTGAGTGAGAAATAAGCCAGTTTAATATTTCTCATTCAGAATGCTTACAGGACTGTTTGACATATTGTTTTGAACAAACCAGTTTATATTCTGGGAGTTTATGGGAGAAAGTGTAGTGTAATAGTTAGATCATTGGTCTGGAACTTGGGAAATCTTACTTCTAACTCCCACTCGACCGTGAAACTCCCTGAGTGAGTTTGGGCGAGTCACAGTCCTTCAGTCTAACTTACCTCACAGGGTTGTTGCTGGGAGGATAAAATGGATAAGGAGAGGAGAGGAGAGGAGAGATACAAAAATCTTGGGCTCCTAATAAATTAATTCTTCCAGAGGCCTCCCAAATAAGAAGGCCTTTCAGGACTTCCACTAATTTCTGGTGATAGTCCAAGAGAAAGCTACCTCTGTAGGATACAGACAACTCTGTTTCACACTTATTTCATTCTTGTAGGCAGCCAATAAGAAAATTTCTGCCTAAGCTTTCCAAACTTGGCACGCCACTGGAATAAGACTTGGGAAGTCCTTAGCAAGCGCTTGAAAGAGAACTGCAGCTGCAGTTTTAACTGCAGGTATGAAGAAATGGTCCATACACATTCATTCAAGTGCAGGCCTCCTAAAAGCAGAGGAAAATGATCACAGGATTGCTTGACCTTCGGGACGGCACCACCTGGTGTATTGCCAGATATCTTTGGTCTTTAGGGTCTTTCTCCACCTAGAGGGCAGAATGATTAAGAACTGGGCATTAAGATGCTTTTGAGCAGGCTCGTGGCTCACTTTGTCTTAATATGAGCTTTTCCTGCATTGGTTGAGTCAGGTAACAATAATGAATTTGGCAAGGTTTGTTATGCTGTGAACCTTGTATGTTTCAAAGCAATTCCCAGGTAAGCCCAACGCCCATGGTAAGCTTCATTTTTATTGAACAGAGAACCATGCAGAAAATAAACTGCAGAGTTAGTAAATTTTAAAGAAACAGGACACCATGGCTTTACAAGCTTAGAAGAGGTGGGAAGGGGTCAGAAGCCCAATGTGGGGAGAGAACAGGGCATGTGGTGGAACTTCTTTGCTTATTCTTGGAGAACTGATTCTGCAGCAGGCATGGAAGCAAAAGGGTTTAGCTCCTCTTACTGGATAGAAAAAGGAAACAGACTGCCCGGGGAAGGTGTGCAGCTGAAGCTCTTGAAGGAGGCTGGAGGGAGAAATTAATTTCAGTGCATTTTTATCAGGAGAACTTAGCTTTCACCTTCTGGACCAAAAAGTCTCACATTTTCAAGTTTCCAATATGGTCCAAGGACCACTCAAAATCCATTCAATAACATGCCTGCATTTGAAAAAAGTGCACAAATACACTTCAGTTGATGGAGAAACATGTGTATGTTTCAAAGATGTGCACTTGCTACATCTTTAAATGTTGCATTTTGTTTTTCTAGTGTAGTGTATATATGTGTGTGTGTGTTTTATAGTGAACCACACAGAAAGCTTTGATTATTAAGCAAACAGAAATGTAATAAATGAAACCAAGTGGCATAGATGAAATACGCATATTATTATTATTATTATTATTATTTATTTTATTAAAACATTTTTATGCCGCCCCATTCGCCGAAGCCTCGGGGCGGCTTACAACAATATGTATACATGGGGGTGTTGGTGACTCCTACAGATTTCTTATCTTTTGCAGCTTTTAATCTGAGCTTTGTAGGAACTATCCACGGTGCTGCTATTTTGCAGATAGCGCTCAGCAACATCAATAGCTCCCAGAGAAGCTCACAATAAAAGCTGCAATGATAATGAACCACTGACATAAGAGCCACCAGCTTTCCAACTGCATTCACACACAAGTCCTCGCTTTGTATAATATTTTAATAAATTAAGTAGTAGCCTGCAATGCTGGTGTCACTGGAGAGAAAAATGAGGGACTCTTCTGAAAGCTGTATGATGCTCTCCATCTATTGCTCTTTTACATTTTCCTTTCATTCCTTGTCTGCAATAAGACAACCTTTCCCTTGACCATTTTCTTCTTTGGCCTGGGGAAGCCAGTAGGTTTTTCATTTACTCACTCATCCTTGATTATCTCATCAGCCAAATCTCGTTCACAGTGTAACACCCTTATGATGACTGCTTCCTTCATTATCGCATAAGTGTGAATCCTGACCCCATTGTCATCAGTGAGCATCTCACCACTGAACTCAGTAAACGAATTTCCAATTACATCCGTCTCAGTCCCAACTGTTATCAAGACACCAGTGGAACTTTGGATGAATTACTCAAATGGAGATTGTAACATGAACCGACTCTTGAGGCTCCACAGGGCAGGGGAAGGGTTAATCCCAGCACTGACAAATTGCTAGAAAAACCAGGTGCCAGCCTAGCTGGAATCTGGTGCCTAGGGTCTCTGAGAGGCATCACCATCCCTTTGGGTTATGGGGTGAGAACTATCGGAACTATGGCCTCAAGGATGTGGGAGATGACAGCAATGACTGGCTGATGACAGACAACTGGAGTCAATGGCTGGCCCCAGGGACTCGGAGATGCACCATCACCCCGCAGGTGAGCTGACCTAGGCTGGTGGGGGGAATAAAGCCTGAGGAACGGAGCAGCCTTTTGTTCCTCTCTCAGGAGGCTCCATCTGCTGCCAGTTTCTCTTGCCCAAGAGTGCTGTGGCATCCTGTGTATCTTGTGCTGGTAGAAGGCAAAGGCACTGTGTATAGGCTAGAATAGAAGTCGTTTGTTATTTTCTGTCCAAGTGGGCCAAAATGGCCCTGGAAGTGGCGTATCTTGGTTGGCTGGAACTTGTCTTCTGCTGCTGTCACGTGTTGGGGTTGTTGTGTGCTGAATACAGAGGCTGGACCAGGGCCAAAGAGTTTCTGGACAGGATTTTGCCCAGGTGGCCAGGGAAGTGGAGAATCCCTGACAGCTTCCTGTTACAGAGGTTTATGGGCTGATCCAATATCTGTACTTAAAAAGGGAACATTTTACTCCCATATTGTGCTGAAAATGCAGTTGATGGCCTCTGTTGACAGATTTTGACACGTCTCCTTCCTCCAGTCACATGTTCTCCAAAAAGGTGCCTGGGCAGTGTGCTTGAGTGGTGCTCTATATTTGGACATATACACAAAAGTGTCTCAAGCTGGATATGGGATGCAAATGCTCCATCCATATGTTGTGCATATCCAACAATCAGTAAACCAGCTAAGACTCCATTGCTGTTTCTTGCTTCTGTAGGCCAGGGGTGTCTGCCTGGAAGGTTCGGGCTACAAGTGTTATCAGCCCTGACTCACAAATCCCAGGAGTTCAAATAACTTTCTTACTATCTTTTCCTACAGGAAATATTTGACACAGAAGAAGGAGAAGCAATCACATCAGCATTGCTAAGGTTTTTATTGTAATTTTATATATGTATATACTGATATTTTGATATTTCTGTTTCCTGTTTTGGTTTCTTTCATGCACATCTCTCTCTCCCCACACCCAGCAAAATTTGGCTGGCGCTGGTGCTGTTGGTGTTATTAACCTAAATCAGTGTTCTTTGGATAGGGCCAAAATATAGTGACTTTTTAAAAACTTTGGTTCTCTACATGTAAAAATTAGAATAACAAAGACCTATCTTAGTGAATCAACTATAAAGCAGACAAATAAAACATGGATCCTTCTCTTCATCTACATAGAGTGACAAGGGAAAAGCAAAAATACCCAGTAACATATTCCTTTCCAACACAAATATGTTCAAGATGTCCTGAGAACAAAGAGCCCTGATGCATCACAGTAAGGGCCCATCTGCTCTAGCGTTCTGTTCATGCAGTAATGAAGCAGCTGCCTTTAGGGAATCCACAAGCTGGACTAGGACTGGGGCAAGACTCACTGGAACCCATCCTTCTAGCATCCACAGAAGACTTCTTGTGCTTGGGCCAGTCCTTCAAAGACGGCTGAGTTGAGATGACATTTGCAAGCACTTGTGGAATGAAGGTGGCACAACCAGCAACTTCCTTCCACATCTGATAAGAAAGCACAAAGGCTCCTGTAGGTGGTGCAGAAGAGAACGCTGCTTGGGCAGTGGTCACTGGGGGGGTTGCTAGGCATGGAGCCCCACATGTCCACTGCCCAAGCAGCATTCCTGTTCCACATCAGGTGTAGCAGTACAGACAGTTGCTGCATGTGGCACAATAGAGAGATGCGGATTGTGCAGTGTATGGGGCTCCATTTCTGGTGAGTGCCGGGCGAATACTGGCTGTGTTCACCAGGAACTGGGACTCAGGGCCATGACAAAGCAGACTGGAGTCCATCAGGTTCCCAGCCCCAATGTAGATTCCTCCCCACCCCTAATCAGGACTACCAGACATTGATAGTCTTCTCCTCTGTGAGTTTATCAAATCCTCCTTTAAAGCCACAGTATATCATATGGAAGCAAATTCCATTGTTCGAGTATGGGCTATGTGAAGAAGTACTTCATTTTATCTGTTCTAGATCCCCACCAGTCCATCTGGATGCCCCACCAATCAGTTTCATGTGATGACTCCAGGTTCTAGTAGCAAGAAAGAAGGAAAAAAAGTCTCCCTACCTATGTACATTCTCCACACCATGCATAATTCCATCCACCTCTACCATGTCTTACTCTCCTTTTTCCTAAACTAAAGAATTCCAGATGTTGTAACCTTCTCTCATAGGGAAATTACTCCCTATTTAGATGGACCTTTTCTGTGCTGTTTCCAGATCTACAATATCCTTTGCTAGGTGCAGTTGCCAGACCAGCTTGCAGTATTCTCAATGTGGTTGCACCATAGATTTCTATAAGGGCAGGATGATATTGACAGTTTTATTTTGAATGGTTTTCCTAATTATATCAAGCAAGGTGCGTGCATTTCACAGAACCTGCATACTGGATTCACATTTCCATTGGGCTATCCATGACAATTCCAAGACCTCATTCTTGAGCAGTCATTGCTAGTTCAGATTTCATCAGTTTATACTTACAGTTAGTTTTACTAATTCATAAGAGCACTTCTCATCTTACTTCATGCCTGCTAAATTTGCTGAGCAGTCTTTCGTCAAAAGCCATTGGGAAGTCCAAATAAACAATGTCTACCAGATCATCACTGCCAACATATTTACTGAGGTTTTCAAAGAATTAGTGAGATAGGACTAGGACTTGCCTTTCTTGATTTTTTATTAACAGAACTTATTCTTCTACATACTTACTAATTTTACTTTAAATTATACTTTCTACAAATGCATCCAGAAAAGACATTAATTGACCTGTAATTTCCTGGGTGCTCCGTAGATCCCTTTCAAAAACATTAATGTAACATTAGCCATTCTTCAGTCCTTTGTCTGAAGGAGGCTGATTCTTCAGGCTGTTCTTGGGGACCTGTTTAATCTGTGTGTTAGTCCAGCAATCTCAGAGTTCTCTAAGAACTCTAGGATACATGCCATCTGGGCTCAGAAATTATTGAAGGTTAATTTGTCAACAAGGCTAAGAATATCATCTTTTCTCACCATCCCCTTCCTGAAAATATCCGTTAAGGGACAGGTATCTGTCCTATATCTTCTGCAGGGACAACAGATAAAAGGGTTCATTCCATTCCACTGCAGTCTCCTTTCTTTAGTAGCCCCCTTGCTCTGCTATAGTCCAGCACCCGAACTGCAGCTCCAACTGCCATTCCTGCTTCTGAGATATTTAAATGATTCTTTATCATTGCTGTGATGTTAGCAATATGCTGCTCAGAATGCCTTTGCATGCTTGTTGTTTGCTTGCATCTCCTCTATGCAAGCGCATGCTCCCTTTTGTGTGGGCAAGTGTTCCCTTTTCTGAAGGAGCCCCTCTTTTTTCCTTGACACTGCCATTAACCAGGCAGAACTTCCCTTTCATATGCATTCCAGATGAGGTTCTCTCACTATGGTTCGGCCGGTGCAACCTCCAAGCATTTTAAGGGGATCTAACCCTCTTCATTTCCCCTTTCAACTCCCTTTTTGCTATTTTAGAGAAGTTCCTTCTTTTGAAATCAAATGTGATTACAGTGAAGTTCCTTATCAGTTTTTCTCTTAAATATATATGAAGTTTGCTAAGATGCTTCTTTACAATTGGTTCCACATTTATAGCTTATAGTAGGTGCTGGTGGGCATGACTCAGGATGTTAGCCTAGTTGCCAGTGCAATGAGTCAATAAGCCACAGGAGGGGGTAGAAAATCTATGACCCAGAAGATGGTGGGCTCTTTCTTGAACAGACCCGGAGAGAGAACCAATGGAAAGAAGGGTGAATGTGGGTCTCCCACTGAGGAAGTCTAGAATGCTTCCTGGTAGCTTTGAAGGAAGAGGGGTAAGCAACTTATGCTATCTTTCACTGAAACAATTCCTGGAGGGCTCACAAGTCCTGCCAGACCCAGTGATCCTCACATGCACTACCTAGGAATTTATGCAAATTAAAACACGCACTAAGCAAATATTTGAAAATTGATCAGGAACCCTATTTTTTTAAAAAAGCAAACCCTGTGGTTGATTGATATCATGACCCACAAACTGTATTATTCATTCCTTAGTGGAGAATAGTCCTGAAACAAGCCATCATTAAGGAGACCTGGAGGAAAGGCCAAAGAATAGGGTGTATGTAAAACAGGAAATTATTGTTTATTTAAGAGGGGAGATTAAAAGAGAGAGATTAATAAGAAAATAAACAAGTGAAATTGTCATAGCCAAGAATTAATGGAGAACAAAGTTAAAAATAAATTGGGATTGTAGTGTAATATTGGATTTGCCATATTATATAATGTTGCTAATCCATCAGGATAAGGTGCCAAAAGTGGTTATAGAGTCATAATTAAAAGAAGCATGGGGGATCCCCCCGCAACCCTGCAGCAATCTATTTGTATCTTATAAGTGTGAGATTTGATTAGGGATAACTTGCATGGAAATTCTATTAATGGCCATATAATTAGCTGGCCAGTGTTAAAAAAAATCCATCGTAATGAAAAGTGTGATAGCCTACTTTGATGAACCACACAGGTTGACCAAATGCACCATAAAATTAGATTTTACCAGCTATTGGTTTCAAAAGATACATATTAAAGACAATTCACTCTATTCTATTATAGGCTCCTATGATTGGTTTCCCTCTTGCCTTTTCTGTTTCTTAAAGCATAGTGCTACTTTGGCATTTATTAGCAACCTAAAAGAGACAAGAAACTTTAAGAGAAGCATTGAACATGGGCAAATAACAGGTGGAGATATTTTTTCTATGGCACCAAATCCTAAATACAGAAGATTTCAGTTAGGGTGACCATTTATACATCTCTAAATAAGAGGAAGTACAGCAGTTCTATAGAGACCCAAACTGACATGTGTAGATGTATATAGATGCAAATTTAAAGATAATTGCATAATTTAAATGAAATTCAGTGCATTTCACCATAATGAGAAGGGCCGTGATAAGGTGACCTGGGTGCCGGTAGACTGTGTTTGGGCAAGTTTATGGAGCCGCCACCACCTCCTCCTCCTCCTCCTCCTCCTCCTCCTCCTCCTCCTCCTCATTGTGGTTCTTCTTTTCACCATTTTGCACAAATGGTGCAGTTACCATGTGTGTCTTTCCCTGCAGGGTTTCTTGTCATGGTGCCTCCTGCCATTGTGAAAATTCAGGCCACGGTGGGCACATCCCTCATGGGTCACTTCATGCAAATCTGGGAAGGGTGGGGTTCTGGAACAGTTAACTAGCTACCTCCACTCCTAAAGCAGGCCTTTTTATTCACCCAAGCAACCCATCAGATGCACAAATTATGTCAAGCTGAGGATCCCCAACTTGAATTTTAAAAAGCAACGTGGCAAGGAAGCTCAGCCCTGGTGACTTGCCGTATGTATAGACCAGGTCATTGTCTTTACATTGGACTGGCACTGGAGAGCCTTTCTAATAGATGATGCTTTCAGATAAAGAATTGAGCTGTGTGAAGTAGGGGACGTGAACACCCTTATTCACCTTGATCCAAGCCCCTGCATTGTTTGGTTATCAGACCTTTACCATTCTATTGTGCAACTATTTATGTAACAGAACATAAAATGATACAGGCATTTGAAGATGCAGCTGAACTGCTCACCTTCATTTCTTATGTGAGCAGTTTTAGGGGAAAAAAAAACACACAATAACATTCAAATTCTCATAAAGGTAAAAGTAAAGGTTTCCCCTTGACATTAAAGTCCAGTCATGTCTGACTCTAGGGGGCGGTGCTCATCTCTGTTTCCTAGCTGAGGGAGCCAGCGTTTGTCCATAGACAGTCTCCGTGGTCATGTGGCCGGCATGACTAAACACCAAAGTGCACGGAACGCTGTTTACCTTCCCACTGAAGTGGTACCTTTTTATCTACTTGCATTTGCATGCTTTCAAGCTGCAAGGTTGGTAGGAGCTGGGACGGAGCAATGGGAACTCACCCCATTGTGCAGTTTCGAACCGGCAACCTTTCAATCAACCAGCCCAACAGCACAGCAGTTTAAACCACTGCGCCACCTGCATCCCTAAAATTCTCATACACGTTGCTAAATAATCTATATTACAGTGCAATTTGTTACAAACTGCAAAAGCAAAACAATGGCTTATTTTATATTGAGTCAGTAACCAGTAGTTCATTCTTACCATTTTCAGCCTCTATAGAAAAATCCTACAGATACAGAGAATCAGAGGTGAAGGGAAATGGTTCCAGGCCATTTTCCCACAGTTATGCTTTTTGATGTGCAGCATTCATTTTTGTACATAGGAAAATTCATTCGCATGAGCCCCTAACCAGCTTCAGTCAGATGTGGCACAGCCCAGATATAGTTGAATAAGAACTAGGCCTACCACAGGTGTAGAGATAAGAGAAGATTATGCCCACCTGGAATGCCAGATGGAAGTATACAGAAGCCCTGATGATTTCAAACATGCCCTGTCTCTAACAGATTCTGGAGCAGACCACCACATTTTTGAGTTGAAAGGTTCCATTGGATACCCAGGAGAAAAGAAAACTGGATAAAATAAGTGCAGTTGTGACAAGATTTTAATAACTTATTAATATTAATAAGAGACAAGCCAAATGAGCAAATATATTACAATTCTGACAATTCACAAAGAAACCATTCTCAAAGAAATGCCAGCTGGGCCTACTTTCTCCTACTAGAATAGGTTTGATATTGATTCTGGACAGAAGAATCGGGGTTAGTCCAAAAGGTATTAAGAGAAGGTGAAAGGATAGCCTCAGTTCATACATCTAGCCTGGGCAATTCTATAGTAACCCCTTCGATCCACCACACTGACTGTGATAGCCTCCAGCTTAGGGGTGTGCCACTCAGTTGGCCAAGAAGGACTTTATTCCCATTTCTATCCCAAGCTGTTTCTGCAGATCACCAAAAGGCATATCTAGGGAGTGCGGGAACCCAACTGAACAAGGCAGACTATGGTACAGGAAGGGTGGGGTGCAGCTTCTTCCCCACCCAGATTCCACACCATAGCAGCACTCCAAAACTGACTGTGTAGCATCTGAGGGAGCCTGGATGGGCTGTCCTGGGGAGAAGTGGGTGGAGAAATGCATTCCTTCTAGCCCACTTGCATACACCTTAACTCTAGATCCAAGGCATAATAGTCAATGTGAACTAGGTCTACATCTGGGTGTCCACTCATACAGAGACCTAGTCAGTGCGATCTTTCTTGGGTGTGTTATGGGAGAGAAATACATGCACGGATGTCACATGCAAGCCCGCATAGTGAGTCTGGTTTCCAGTGAAGGCTGCTTGAGTTGAAGAGATGGGCTTTGCTGCATTCCCACTATGTTGTTGCAGTGGGACCTCCGCTGAACATGTGAGCTGTTGATTCATATTGATTCCCAGGTCAGAAAAGAACCTTCACTTACGTTGCACATTTGTATTTACATTGTGTGTGTGCATCCAGTTTGCCAGACTCATACCTGCAGATACAACAAAATGATGTCAAATTCATGTGCAGAATAAATGTAGTCTTTATAAACAAACCCACAGAGTGAATTAAAAAAAACCTCAAGAATCAAACTGTTATTTTAGCTGCATATCCTGAGGGGCCTGTTGCAAAAGAAAAAGGAGGCCTAAACACAGGCAGTTTTATTGGTTTATTCAACTTTACTTATATATCAGAATGCATTTGTAGATTACACACACACACATACACACCGCTGAAAACCTCCTGTCTAATCCTAGAACTAGACAGGAAAAGCCGGCAGACATAACTACAGACATGATGTCCTCAGAGAGATTCACAGGGCAGAAACAGAAAAACAAATTGGGTCCTACATCAAAATGTTGTGCTCTGGTGTTCTTTCTGAGGCTCCTGCCAAATTGTTCTACTGCAGACCTGGAGGTTTCCACAAGCCTCCTGACACCATCTCCTTGTTCATGGAGGGTGTTGTTTCAGCAACATGTGTTCCTCCCCTTGGGGCATTGAGTGTAATTGACAGGACGATAACAGTATGGTTGCCCAAAGAAGTGGCAATGCTTTCTTGTGCTCCTCCCCATCTCCTTAACATGTATATACAGAACTGTTTGATTTCCTAGAGTTTGATATTGCAGAGCAGAAAAAGGTGCTGACAAGGGACCAAAGAAACTCTTCTGTAAGGGAAAGTTAAAACACTCGGTTCTTTATTTAGCTTAGAAAAGGGCAAGTAAGTAGGGACATGAATATAAGCATATAAAGGATGTGTGGTGGAGAAACTGGATATGGATATATATTGATCCTTCTCTCATATAACTGGTATTCAAGGTAATCTAATGAAACTAAACCGTGGGAGATTCTGGACAGTCAAAAGGAACTACTGTCCTTAGATGCAGTGATGACCACCAGTCTGGGTGGCTTTAAAAGGAGCACTGGACAAATTCATGGAGATTGTAGCTGTAGCTTACTTTCTGTCATATTAAGGACTGTAGGAATGTGTGACGAATCAGCTTTGTGCAGAAAATCCACCAGATTCCCAGTTTTTAGCTTCCTGGACTCCAGTCTGCTTTGCGGTGGCACAGAGACTGAGGTTCTGGGAAGCAAGTCCAGGGTTGTGGGGTGCTTGCCATGAAACAGACCCCATGAACTGTGTAAGGAGCACCATTCTTCCAAATGTGCTGCTGCCGCTGACAGATTGGCAGCTAGAAATGGTCCTAGCACACCCGCCTGCTACACCGCTTTTCCACATACTGTATGTCACTGCTGCCAGCAGCAGTGAGTGGGAAAGAAGTTTGGCTGCCAGAAATGGCAGCTGGGGAAGATCGCTGGTTGCACAAACAGAGGAATGAAAGTGTCTGTGGATTTCCACTTGGTTCAGTTTTTTTTTTGTCCACAAATTCTAGAGGATGGATTCCAAAAAGGTTGGACTCAACCCTAATAGACAATACCAGTTGCTGGAGAACACAAATGGGCTGGGGATGTTAGGGTTATATTTTTCTTGTGGGTACAGTTGGGAGTAGATAGTCCTTTGGTCTGAGCAAGTCTTTTTCATCCAATGTTCTTAAGACATGATCTCATTGTGCTGCAAATTTACTCATTCCCATGTAGACCAGAGTGTATGAACCGAGAGATGGACGAGTCAGTTTATTTCCAGTGAAACCAGTGTCAACATATGCAGCCATATGTCTGTTCCAACCCATCCCCACATTCATCTGTTGTTTTAATCTTAATATTAGCAGTTAAATTCACATTCGCATTAAATTCACAAATTCACACTCGCATTTTCTCTCAACATTTCTACGCATATTTTCCCTCAAGCCCTCTCTATTCAAAAGACACATTTTGAAAATATATTTGGACACAAGTTTTGAGCCAAGAATTCTGCATGACGTTCGGGAAGTGTGAAATCTGGTGATAGCTAAGTTCTGTTCTGCACATTAGTCTGGGGAAAGTGGATCAGTTTATATCAGAATTTGCAAAGACTGCTTTCTTCAAGGAGTGAAACATGAAATCATAAGGAGAAAGGTGAGCCTTAATGTGCGGTCACCTATATACACTGTTATATCTAGTTGTGGCTATAGTAAACAGAGAGGATGGGACAATAACCCCAAACTAACCTAGATATTATTATTAAATTATTTTTAGTATGTTCTTCAGCCAAAAAAGGATCCCCAGATGACTTACATGAAATCTATTAAACAAGACAGTCCCTGCCTGCAGTCTTACCCCATAAGAGGTCATAACAACCAAGGAAAAGGAGACGAGAGGAAAGTGGAAAAATAAGTCTTTCAACAGAGCTAGAGGAATGGTCCTGTTGCTCTCCTCATCTCCCTCTGTACAGTCTCATCTGTCTTCCATCCTCTGTTTCCAGGAGGGAGCAGAGTCTCTTCTGCAATGAAAATGAGTTCCTGTTTCACTTTTGAAAAGAGTGATTTTCTGCAGCTTCATTATGTTAGAAGCAAGAGTGCATGATGCCAGGAAGTGTCGCCTGTCCCTCCAAGGGAAGACGGAACTTCCCTTCCTGAACGAGAGGTTGCCTCTGTTTCATGGCACCAGAACCAATTGACAACTGCCTTTTTGTCCTGCACCTCCTTGAAGGCTAGTGGTTTTTGTGGAAGGCGTGCATCTGCTAGAACTGTATCCAGACATGAGTACTGGATATGCATGGATCTGTGACATGGAGGCAAGTATGGTGTAGGCGGTTCCCGGCTTATGAATGTCTGTGTTATGGACATCCGCTTTTATGAATGAACTGCCTTAAAGCCTATTATTTTAAAAAAATGAGTAAAGACGAATGGTTTGTTGGAAGGAACATAGAAACTTTGGGAGTTTTCAGCCTACTGCAGAAAATCATCATCGCCACAGAGAGAGGAAGTGGAAGGGGTGAGAAGGAAGCAATCCAGTACTCATATGGTCAACAACATTAAGAGTTAAGGTTTGGGGAGGGTAGAGATATTCACTATTTTTCTACTTTAGCAGGGGTCCTGCCACTCTAACCCCCATGAATGTGGAGGGCCAACTATATTTGGAAGTGTTTCTTAAGTGTTTATATGCATAGAAAGATAAAATATATATCTTTATATATAGATATGAGTACTAAGACAAACATTTGACTTTGTCATGCCAAATATGACCCACATATATGTGATGTGACTTACATACACATTTGACTGAAAGACATTCTCAGGAATGGAACTCATTTGTAAGCCAGGGACTGCCTGTATAGCAGGTCGGATTAGATCTCAGGAGCTTCAGGTTCTGGTTCCCACTTGCTCAGGAAGCTCCCTGGGTGACTCTGGGCTACTTCAGTCAAACCTGCCTGTGAGGATGAAACAGGCAGGAGAGTGATGTCAGACGCCTTGAGGTCCTTGCAAGAGGAATGAAGGCATGCACGTATAAGGACATCCTGGGTGTTGTTGGGTGCCATTACTACAGAGTGACTCTGCTGTCACCATTCAAAGGAGTACCAAACACCATATTTCTGTTTACTTGACCCCTTCATAAATACCCAGAGTTTAGTGCATACTTCAGTATTTTGTCATTGGTACAGCAGGCCCAGGCCTATGCCAACAGTTGTGCTGTATTCTGTTTCTGTATTATTGTGCCAATGTCCACCAGAACTGGACCTATGAAGCATATAATATCTTTTGATAAAAGATTCCTGTATAATAAAGCACTTGCCACACAAGACAAATCACTTATGACATGTTATGCAGTTGTGGTCATTAAGCTGAAAGGAAAAGTATCTGGATAAAGCCATCAAAATCCGTCCTGAGCAGACATGGCTGCAGGCAAGCCCAGGAGAGGCCCAGAACATGTGTTAAGAATCACGGACTTTGTAAGGTTGTGAGATAGAAAGGACACCATGGCATATTTGCCCTTATCCAAAAATGTCTTCCAGGATCAGGGGCTGTCAGTAGTACAAAGAGGTGCCCATTCTTCTTTGCGTTTGTGTGTTGGGGGAGGGGTGACATAAAGGGATAGATAGATAAAGGGACTGCCCTGCCATTGAGAGAAGTTCTAGCATGTAAGATTACAGAATTCAGTTAAGTTGAACAGCATTTGGAATGTAGGAAGCTGACATGTGGCTGGTCATATTGTTTGTCCATCTATCCATATTTGTTCGTATTGACTGGGCTCTTGATTGTGGGTGATGTGTGAATTGTTGAACCATGGGTTGTTGATGAAATGTGGGTTACTGTATTGTCTGAACCCTGTGGCTGTCTTCTTTGGATGACAAGAGTTCTCGTGGTCTGAGACAGTTGTATTCTCCATCACCTGCTTCCTGATCCTTCAAACTGAAGATGACATGGATTGAACCTGACCTGATATATATCAGAGGTGGCTTACCTGTACCCTTCCAGATGTTTTAGCCTATGTCACTCAGCAGCTGTAGCCACTCAATGGGGAGGCAGCTGTGGAAGACATGGGAGTTGTAGGCCAAAACATCTGAAGGCCCAACCCTGTTTGCCATGCTATGCTCTATCACAGAGTTATGGTCCATCAGCAATATCTCTACTTCAAGAAACTTAAACAGGACCCTAGAACAGGTAACAAGGCATATCCAGGTACACTGAGTAGGTTCACACAGAGGGCCACAATGATTTTACCATTGCTGGTCTGTCATGTCAGCTAATCGCCATTGTGGTATTTCAGCATGATGTAGTGTTTGGTTTTGAGGAAGCACAAATAGGAACAATGGCCTGTTTTATGGTTTCTCAGTCCACAAAGGCTTCTTGTAGTATCCTAACATGGAAGTCATTGTGGTTCCAAATCCAGCACTGCAGAGACACTTGGCAAGAGCAACCTGTTACTGATCTTGCCAAGCAGCTAGCCAGAAAGTGCCAATGACAGTTTCCCTTTTGCACAACTGTCAGAGGCCCCCCAGTGCCACCCACTTTCTGTCCTAAAGATATTCTTTAGGGCAGGAGCAGGTGATCAGCACTGGGAAAGGAGTAGTGCCAATCAGCTAAATCCCCTGCTGCCCCCATCACATGCCTGAGAGAAGCACCTTGTGTTCATAGGTGGGAGGCTGCAGATCAGCTGAGGGCTTTGCTTGGTCGGGCACTGTGCCCATCAGCTGATTCTCTACTCATCCTCCTTTCTTGTTGACACCCTCTTGCAAGAAAGGCATCCCCCACCTGGGACACACCTGAGCCCCTTTCTGGCGCCAGGCAGCAATGGGTAGGCAGTGCTCAGCTCCCTTTGTAGCTCTAGCTTGCCAGAAGCATCCACACCCCATGCATGCTTTGAATGTGCAGAGTGCGGGGAGGTACCTCACTGGTACACCAGAGCAAGACGAATCAGCTGAAGCATGCAGCTGCCACCTGCATCTCAGCCCTCTTCTCATGCATGGGAGGGGCTTCCCTCTGAGGCTGGCAAGATGGGCAGAGGGGGAACCAGGTGTGCAGCACTGATCCTTTCTGCAGCACTGCCCGGATGATGCTCCTGCTTTTCCCAGAGTGGGACAGGGACTCTGCAGCAGGAGACAAAGACACTGATAAGCTTCCTCATCCTCTCTGCTGATCTTCAGAACATAGCTTCTTAAAAAATAAGGTACAGATCAGTGCATGAAAATCAGTTTTTAAAATATTCAGATAACAAAGTTGGGGGTGGGGAGAAGAGTTGCTTCTTGTGTTTGTTTTATGGTGTCAACTAAAAATGTTTTTTTTTTAATCACCAATTTGGTGAATTTTATTCATGCCATTTAGTCATGCATTCTCTTCAAAAGTAAGCTCCACCAAGTTCCATGGGACTTACTCCCAAGAAAAAGTGTATAGGATTGCAGTCTTAAAGACCGATTCTTTCATAAACTTTGATAGTTGTTAAGTTCTGGCTTCTCTTTTTCTTGCCTTTTTAAGCAACGGAAGAGTGATGGCAAAATATGTGTGCCACATGCATAAAAATATGCAAAGTCCAGGGAACACGTAGATGAGTACTAATGAGACAATACCCCTATTGCAGTATACTCCAGCTGCTCGTATTTAAGAGTTCAATTAAAATTAAAATTTATTTAGCACATACATAATTGATCCACGGTGGTATATGATATCCCTGGCAGCTTAATGGGAAGCATTTTGCTGTTTAATTTTTTTAATGCTGCATTAGAAAATCTTGAAATATACTCCCAAGGTACAAATAATTCTAGAAACTTTAGTTTAGAAAAGGAATGATGGGAAAAATGAAGTAAACTCATAGCAGATGCAACATCTGGATGTCAGTTCTTTTCTTACCTGTCCATCTATTTATAAATGAGCAATTTGTGTTGATCTACCTGGGAAAATGCCAACAAATCTTGGATACTTAGTTCAGTGGCCAAGGTCAAGTTTTGCATGCAAGTTCCCAGTTCAGTTCCCATGATCCCCAGGTAGGTTTAAGAAAGACTCTTGCTTGAACCAGGGAGGAGTTGCTGCCAGGCAGTGTCAACAAAATGTACTAGATGGCTGACACTTCAAGACATTGCAAAAAAAGAAAAAGGATAGGAAAAATGGAACCCACTTACATTTGCTGTCTGGGCCCTTGCTGTAATATGTAGCAGCACTCTGAATTGCCATCCCTTCTGTGTCTATTGAGCTATGCTGCTTCAGGCTAAACTGACCACAGAAATAGAGAGAACAAGGATTAGTATATTCGTCCTACTATCTTCCATGGCTGGATAAAAACAACACAACAAACCATGGTGTACTGTTGTTGTTGTTGTTTTAACAGTTCTTGGTCTGTCATATTGTCTAAACAAAATCATAGAATTTCCCCATGGTAAGTTTGGCCTTTAGAAACCATGGTTTGCTCTATGGTTTCTCTGTATGACCATGGCTTGTCTTATTGCCTGAACCTAGGATCGGGTTTTCCATGGTCCGGGTATACAACTGCCACAGAGTCCAGACAGTAGCAACTGCAGGAGCCCCTTCAGCCACTCAGCCTCTATGTGTGGACCAATGAGGAAGAGACAGGTGACATAGTCAGGGAGTGAAGCACCTTGGGATTGAATTTCAGGTGCAGTGGCTGATGAGATACATGTCAATAGTGGAAGGACTGAGCAGTGCAGATCAAAATCATGGTAGAGTAGAAACTACTTAATTGTCTTTCAGGTAGATCATGATTTTAAAAAACCCAACTGTGAAACCACTCAGAGTTGCTTGGCATGTTGTGCGAACCCAGACCATATTTTGAGGGTGTCCTTCAATCACCAGGGACGGGGAAATATTTGATCCAAACATAAAACAGCTTCTTCTATTTTTCTGGTTTTATGTTCCACTTCCTATAAATACTTTACGAATCTGCTAGACATGACCCAGAAGCTTCACTTCTTCACCTTCCTTTGGTGTTCAAAGTGGAGCACGTAGCTCCTCTACAATTTTGTTGTCCCAAGTTTATGAGCCAGATGGCACTGATGGTTGGGTTGGTCCCGGATCACCTTTTCTGTTCCACAGCCAACCCTGGTCAAAGTCCAACATCGTATTCACTACAGCGCACTGGTTCTCATGGGAAGAACTGCTGAGACTCCTTCAACTAGTTTCAGCAACACTTATGGATGACACAGGGCTGTTGGGTGTTATATTATTCTGGATCCTAGAATGTATGGAACTTACAAGGGTCCAGTTACTTACTCCGGCAGTGTGATTATGTCTCCAAAGCAGAACATTTTGTGTATTATTTATTTTTATGCTAACCATCATGATGGGCTTTGCCACCAAGGAGAACTTTCGCCCAGTCATCACCTTGTGGCGGTTTCCACAGGCAAAAGTTTGTTTATTAATGGTTTTATGGCAACATTCAAACTCAGTCACCCACCTGCAGGATCATTGACAGAGCCCAGGAGCCTTCTATGGCTGTGTGATTTATGACCTTTGCCTTTTAATTCCCAGGTATGTCTAGCACCGCCACCCTAGCCATTTTCTATGTGCTTAATCCCATTTGCTGGTATGGAGGTCCCCAGAATGGAAATTGTAAGAAAATTATAAAATGTTGCTGCTCAGACTCAGAATCACACAATGAAGTTGTCTGGCAATCCATTCATGTAGTACTGTAAGTCTAATGAAGTGGGACTTTTTTGTCAGAAGTGTTCAGAAACCTCAGCTGGTCCAGAATGCTCCACCCAGATAGTTGACTGAGTGCAACAAAGAACACAAGAAGACCAAAGCAGGCATTACTTTTAATCTGTGTCTAGCAACTGCATCTTTTATTCATTTTTACTCTAGTTTCATGGACCCCCATCTAGATTGAAATTCCAGCCTGGGAGAGAAAGGGTAAATAAACTTTTAATTTTCAGGTCAGCCTCTCTGCACTTGCTCTACAGTAAAACTGAAAGCAAAACCACAGGTGCTAAATGTGTAATATTGTTTTGGTTCCTATCCTTGTTAGGACAACTAAAGTTACCACTGAGGCACAATTCAGAGTTTTGGTTATGACTCGCAAAGATGTATATGACTTGCGATGAGGCTAACTGAAATATTCCATTCTCCTGTACAAGCCTGTCTTGTTTAAGAACTTTGAGGGAGGTCTCCTTTCAGTCCCACAACACTGGAAAAACATTTGGTAGAGATGCAAGAGAGGGCCTTCAAGTGGACATGCTGAGGGTACAGAAATCCTTTGTCCAGTAAGACTAATTAAGAAAATTGGGCCAACATATGACCAGCAGTGTGACTTAATTACTGCCCTCATGTTGTACAAATCTGCATTATGTTTTTATGCTATCTTTTAATTAAGATTGTGTTTTTAATTTGTATATATTATTTATAGCTGTCCAAAGCACAATCATTGGAGGATAGGGCTGTACTCCCCATGATGCGAAGTCTTTCATGTGGTCCATTTCTGTCTTGTTTGTTTATATATCCAGAATTTAGTACTACAAGACATGAAGATGGAAGCTTTAAAGGTATACTAGACAAATTAATTAAAGGATAGGTCAATTAAGAATAGGTCATTCACCATCTGGTAGCCATGATTCTAAAGTCCAGCTTTAGATTAAATATATCCTGAATACTAGTTCAGTGAGGATAGGGGTCAGGCAATAATTGTTGCCTTTATGCCCTACCTGTGGCATTTTTAGAACCATTTGGCAATCCACCCTGAGAATGGCATGATAGGTTATGTTGTATTTCTAAATTCTGAATGATGAAAGAAAGATAAATGTATATAATTTCAAGTAACTGACAGAATTCATCTATGAGTAAACCATATGCACATTCATGGCATGGAAGTTGGATTTTGTGTACTTTATAAGTGCCAAATATACAGGGTCGGCCTAAAGTAGGAATTCAGTACTGATAGGGTCATGTTTAGTCTCTAGGGTGCTCAAAATGTCCTCCATCAGAATTGCAAAACTCCTGGAACCTGTCTCTGCCACTGTGACACAAATTCCAGTTAGCACCTATGTCAATAAATGCTTGTGAGATGAACTCCTTCAATTCGTCCACTGTGTGAGGTCCTCCATGATCCAATCAGTACTTTTGGCCCACCCTGTACATTTCTGAGGTTTATACATTGTCAGCCGTGCTGGAATGATGGTCTTGCCTCTTAATTCACTTTATAGTTGCCGGTGTGTCTTAGGAACAATAATGAAAGCAAGTTCAATGAAAGTTTCATAATCCACACACACAAAGGCACACGAGGGCGCACACGCGTACAGAGCGCAGTTCATTATCCTGCCTCTGACACTGTCAATTTTTATTCATTACTCATGCCTGCTTACTGCGAATGCAGCTAATAGCAGATTTCCACAGAGTTTGTGTGTGCAGAGATGTAAATTCTGACATTCCTGGTGTCACTCACTAATCTACCTCATTCAGTTCATGTCAAGATGATACATCATAATGCTCAACAACTGTCATCCCTGCTTTAAATAGATCTACATTTTTCTCAACTTTACATTGATGATGATGGTGATTACTTCAGTACCGGGGGGGGGGGGGATGCCTGCTCCCCCACCTCAAGAACTGTTATGACCACTTGAGTCACTTCCAAGTATTAAAGAAATGGCTGATCCTTGCACAGGAGATTAAAGAAGACAAAACCAACAGAAGACACTAGAAAACAATATCACACTTTATTTATAGTTCTAGCTTCTAGCCCATTCAACCCAAAGGAAGTGGATTTTTTCTTTCCATCTAGGAAGGGCAGAAGGAAAGACGATTTAAGCCATTATTGGCTGCCTATTTCCTGCCAGACCAAGTTTAAAGTTCTAATACTAGTGTATAAAGCCCTGAGAAATTTGGCACCAGGATACCCAAGAGAGTGTCTTCTGCTCTACTGACTTGCCTAATCACTCAGGTACCTGGAGAATATTCCCCTGGAGATCTCACATGAATCTCTGACCCAACAAAGATCTACCAGGAGAAGAGACTTCAGTGTGGTGGCCCTACCTCTCTTGAATTCCCTGTCCCCAGAGGTTGGGAAGGCACCAATGTCGGGCTCTTTTGGTGTCTAAAGAAGACATCTTTATTTTGGGAAGCCTTCTTGCTTGACAAGCCATGCTCTTATTGTTGTCTTGTTGTATTCTTTCATCAGCTTTAGTTTTTCACCCCTCTGGATCCTATCTTTATATGGAGTAGTATACAAATACTGTGAAAAAATAACATTTTATAGATCCTATCATTTAACCATCTGCTGCCTTTGCCTTGCCCCATCATACTTCTGTCCTAGTCTCTTTGGTACAAAACATAAAAATAACAGACATCCATTCCCACAAATATACCAAAGAAAAGGCTGGAACAGTATTAAATGTGAAACATGTATGGAATCAAAATTGGACACTTGGGGTGAATCTTCTAAGGTCATGGACCATGGTATGCACAGAAAAGTTCAGAGGTGTACACCAGAGCCTTATATAATTTAGAAGATATAAAACATCAGCATCCACCTAATCCATGGCCTGTAAAAAGATTGAAACCTGAATTTTTTACAAAGAGTACAAACCTAGAGAAAACTATGCTCAGTTCTGCTGTCTTATTTTTCTGAAAAACATCTGATATAGAGTACAATTCATCTTGCAACCATGGTACCCAGTGGGGAGTGTTAAGTCTTTCACACATGCTATTTTCCTAATTCACTTTCCTCCAATTGCTTCCAGAGGAAAGTGACATGTGGGGAAAGAGTTACCCTTCCTTCCGCCAATGCCATGTTATAATCCAAAGTCATCTCCCTGCTTCATCCTCTCTGACCTAGGCTAATCTTGCATTCCAGAGGATGGCTAAACAGTGACAAAAACATTTGGGCAATCTTGGTCAAATGGATTAACTGTAAACTCCCACCACTGAAGCACATATTGGTAATCTAAATTATGCATGCAGGTTCTGGTAGATCAGCAATACCAAATTGCTCGGAGCAGGTATGCCTTCTGCAAATAATCTTTTGGAAAGAGGAAAGGAAAGGAAAGGAAAGGAAAGGAAAGGAAAGGAAAGGAAAGGAAAAAGCCACACCAAGTGCTACATTGGCTTTAACCAGTGCAGTATTCCTAGAAGTCAGAGCAGAGGAAATAGACTGGCTTTATTTTTCAAATGGAAATTGAAAAATAGAACGCAAACACCACAAAGAGTAATAAAGAAACAGGATTGTTTAGTTGTGGGCATTTGGTATGGTGATGAAACCTAATATCTTTTGCTGATGTTTGCAGTCTCAAACATAGACTGGAAGGTTGGAGCTTGGAAGGCTGCATGCAGCTGCAAACAGATTACATAGTAGAGGAATTCTCAGCTTCTGAGAGCACATTCCTAAAATTATGGCCAGAAGACAGCATGCATTGTGGGGAAGGGGCAGTTGAGGCTCCTTTCACTGATAATGCCACAGACACATTCCAAGAGATGCTAGTGATGCTCATGTGATCCTATCTTGCATAGCAGACAGAAATGCTCATGCTGCTTTCTTGGGTGAGGAAAGAAAATCACATTTTGAATGGTTAAGAAAGAGGAAGAGACACAATTTCTTGCACTTAAAAGGCATTGGCCATGATCCAGTTGGCACCTGCAAGCCACTGCAGGTCAAAAAGTGAATCCAGCCAGTTTAATATGCCTCAAATGAGTAATACGATCCCAATGACAAAACCTCAGCCAATATGTAGTAAGCCTGCTCATGTGTACAGAGCTTTCATTCTGGATCAGAACCAGTATGGCGTAGCAGTTCAGGCGTTTGGACCTTGGAAGATCCGTGTTCGGATACCCACTTCTGATAAAGCTCATTGGCAGCTCACTCAGCCTAATCTACCTCACAAGCTTGTTGCTATTGTGAGGATAAAATGGAGGGTGGGGGTAGATTATGTGGGCTGCCTTTGTTTTCTGCATTTGCAAGAAAACACGCTGGTTATAAATATAATAAATAAATAATCAAATACCTTTAAGTTGTGCTGCCGAGTGAGGTGAGCATATATCCTTTATTTAGCAGAACAAAAACTTTCCATGTAGCTTTCTGTAACCATCCTTCTCTTTATCACATACCCACACATATACAGTATATCATTGGTCTGGACACCAGATATTTAAAGCTATTATTTAGTGCCATAATAAGTAGCAATTTAAATACAAGGTAAAATCACCACATTGTCTTGTTTACTGGTGATGTTAATGTTAAACTGACATGTAATGCTCCCCCAAAAAGGCAGCCTATGATTTGTTATCATTAAACTGTCAGCTCTGTCATGTATTAAGCATAGATTCATGCTATACTTCTTTTAGCATATCACTTTATTTTGCATCAGTTTAAAAAAAAAAAAACCTTAAGCATTTTAATTGTGTCGCTGCTATTTTTCTATTAACTGTTTCATGCATTTTTCCCCTGGCCTTTTAATTGCAGTTTAATAGTGGTCATTAACACATTAAGGGGTGTTAGAAGAACATTTGAAGTCCTCTTGACTTCTACCAAAGTTGACACTTCAATGCTACAGTAATTTCAGCTATTCATTTATTTAATAGTGACCTATGCAAATGTGGAACCATGTCATTTTACAAATTGACTGTAATAATTAACTAGAAAGGCAGAGTAAAATGAAACAGGTTATAATTAGAATAAAACTGCTACAGTATTACGTCAGCTAGAATAAAATAATCTCAAATGATTAAATTGGTTTCAATTATTAAAGATCAGTTTAATGTACCCACTGTTCCGATTATTATTATTTTTTTTTACATTTCTCTTTTTTGTGTGCATTAGATGTCACCTCATGCAATTTATGCATTTTATTCATCTTGGTAAAACAGGCATTACAAAAGTTTAATTAAGTACTAAAAGACTTCATATTATTCTGTTGAATTTAAAATTAGTTGCAGAATCTCGTGATACTGAAAGAACATACCATTCATACTCATTTCAATTTGCTTGCATCTATTACATTGTCTAATTTTTCTGCCAACCAGTAAGTATATAGTTGTGTAAAAGGATTCATTATTCATCTCCGGACATGGTTTTAATCCACATGAACACAAGCGTTATCATTTTGTATTCTCCTCTCACTTTCATAATCACTTTGATTCTATGGTAACGACTACCAAATTTTATTCTTCTCATTTATAAGTACATTGTGTATATTTTTTTTCCTTCAGACAGAATCAACATCACACCTTATATATATTTATAGGAATCATACAGAAGCAAATTATTTCTTTGAAATACTGATGCTTCTAGAGGTGATCGATTGATACAGTGCCACCCTGGCAAATATGCATCACAACGGTTCTGAATTTGTTTTAAGGCATATCATACTTCTGTAAAGTTTAGTCAGATAATGGCTTGTATGACTGAACATCCTGCTGTTGCTTATTTAAGTCACAGTGGGTTGTAACACACGCCAAAGACCTTTTTGAATATTCCACTTTGCCTCTAACAGGGAAGAGCAGATTATGCGAAGGTTTCAACCCATAACCCAGCGTAACCCAACAATAGGTCATATGTGGATTGTTAACCTTTGCATAATCCAGACAACCTGACAAACTATGGCCATGACTTGAATGTTCAAAAACCACACAGCATTCTGTGGCTTAAACAAGTTGTGGTAGGCAGTGACTATCTTGTGAACCAGGTCAATGAATGTTGTTCTAAACAGGCCACCCTTTCTCCCTAAAAACCTCTAGATCTAGCAATGGGGATGGGAGGAAGAAACATTTCTAAGATGGCAGCATCCAAGCAAGTTCTGTGCTTCCTGTAGGAATGCTGGCATCTTGGTGGCCCCCAGAGTAGGAACGAGCAAATCAGGATTCAGTTCCTTAATTTAAATTTTCATGTCCAAGCATTTTGCCACACATCTACTCCAACTTTCTTCAACACTCAGCTAGAACTACATGCATTTTACATTGCATCATTACATATTTACTGCCCCCCCACCACCATTTTTGCTATGCCTCAGGATGGCCATGAAGCTTTCCTTTGGGATGTTCAGGGTGCAGTTCCTGGGAATTAAAGCTATGGAGGTGGAAAAACAAAGCACCACACAGCAGCCCTGCTTGTTCACTCAGACATGCCATCATAGTTGATGCTCTCCAGAAAGAGATGTGCTGAAAAAGGATGCAACTAATAAAACCTACCTCCTACAAACACTGAGCAAAGAAAACCACAACCATTTGGGCAGTATGCACTCAGCTGCACTGGGCACATCTGAAGTATCAGTTTTCAGATGATCCCTCAGAAAGCAGGAAGCCTCCAGTCATTTGCATCCATCAACGGTCTGGGCATTAGACTAATCTGCTCTAATACATTTGTGATAATGGCATGTGCAGATTGTTCTCCAGAATTCCAGCACTGTTGAGCTCTTGGGGACTTCTGATATACAGATTCATGTAAGATTGCTTCTGGCCTTAAGTGGACATGAGCAGTGGATTTTCTAGGGAAAGAAGAAAGAGTTGGTTATGACCTTAACTGCCAACTATGCCAGACTTTGAAGTGCCTAAAGCTAGATGTGATGATCATCTATTTTGATTAGGGGTTATTTCTACTCTGGAAAGTCACAAACCTTTATTTGCTGGAGTGGGAACAGATTTGAGTGCCAAGCCAGGAGTAAGTGGCATTCATGATCCTTACACAGGAAACACTCCAAGATATCCCAAGCGTCTTCATTTCTGCAATATAATTTAGTGTGGAGATGAGGTGGCCACCCTGTTGCTGAGATTATTAAACAACTGTGATTCAGAATTGCTTTCTGATCTACTGCAAATCACCAAGAGGTTACCTCTGCATTAAATCCTATCTTCTGCCCACGGTGGTGCCCGGCTATACTTCTGAGTCTCTTTATTTTGTAGCTTTGGAATCACAACATATTTTACCACAGAATATCCTTTCATCTTAAATCCTTGTGTTAGCTACCACACAGGAGCATGACTGGCTCCTCAGACCCAGAGTAAAGGTGTTTTTGTGCTACAGCCGGTATCAGTATTGGTTTTACAGCTAGTTAAATGTCATTATTTCCCACAACTACCCTAACTAAACTACCTTGGGAAATGCAGCATAGTGAGCATTCAGAGGGTCACAGCCATCTTCTCTTGGACAGGTCTCAGGGTTCCCTGGGGAGAGAGAATAACTATTAAACCAGTTAGAGTCTGTAGTATATGGCCTATGAAGTTACTTAGTTTAGTGGCAAGACAAAAATTAACATGCTATTCCCAGA
Source organism: Varanus komodoensis (assembly GCF_004798865.1). Taxonomy (NCBI): domain Eukaryota; kingdom Metazoa; phylum Chordata; class Lepidosauria; order Squamata; family Varanidae; genus Varanus; species Varanus komodoensis. The sequence goes on along the minus strand of NW_025335408.1, from coordinate 9,008,968 downwards.
GGTCAGAGACAATGCATAGCAATTTTCCTCTCTCACTGCACAGAAATACAGTATTGGAATGCTAATAAGATAATAAGAAGCCATTTTGCACATAGGAAGAGAAAGTTAACTAACCCAGAAACACCTCCCCCCACCAGCTGGAATATATGAGCAGAAATCATGTGGTAGTTTGAAGAAAATTTCAGGGATGGAGCCACAAACAAGAAGTGTAAGTCTTTCATTCAAATGAGAAATGCCATTTTCAGTCATGCCTTAAGCTTGTTAGAAAGACTTGTATGTTTTCCAAATGGAACTCGACTTCTTTATTGTAGTATAATTGCAATTAATGTTGTGCAGTTGTAATAATGTAATTATTATTAATTACATTTTCCAAAGGTAATTAAAATTCTTTGCTTTGAACAAAGGCGATAAGTGGATCACAATTAGCAGCATTTTGACAAAAAAAGAGAAAACAATTAATACAGCAGATTATGTGCTCAGTACAAACAAGCCATTTTTGTGTGTCTCCTAAGTGTTAAACATTGATAATTTACCCAAATAGTATCTTTGTACTTGGAAACAGTATCAGATTTAGAGATCTTTCTGAGTTGTTTGGTAGGAAATTGGTTTTCATGCTTTCTTGAGTATGGATAAATGTGGAGAAAAAGTATAAAATATGAAAAGCAAAGAAATTTAGAAAATATATCATTTCATCTGCAAGAGGATAGAAGTAATATCTAGTCCAAGGAGTACAAAACACAAAAAGCTTGCGTCAATATAGTGTAATGGCCAGAATGCTAAAATTATACTTGTTGGATTTAGACCTGTTCCACACATATTGCCTGGGTCCACACAACATGGCAACCCACACTTAAGCTTGAGTATGGGCTGTGTGTGGGCTGTCTTGTGTGCGTTGTGTCATTTTTTGGGGGGGAGTGGGGTGCTCAGCAAAAATATACTAATTTTCCCAGACATTTGGACATAGTTATACCAATTGTTGAGGATTGCTTTTTCCAATGTCCTTTCAAACCTGTGAGCATGGTAGATATTTTACATGTGTGGATAACCACTGCTTAAATTGTGTTTTTAATATGTTTATGGCATCTATTATTTGTATTATTGTGATGCTGCCACTGATTAATTAATCAAATTTAACTGTCATTTTTTTGCTGCAGAACGTTCTAGTCCTCACTTGATCATGAATGCACTGGATAACTTCAGGCCAGTTACTCATTCTTAGCATAACCTACTGGGCTTCTGGTGTGAAAACAGAGGATGACTATGACTATGACTATGAAAGCCACCTTGGGTTCTGCGCAAAAAGAAGCAAGGTGAAGAAAAACATTAATTTAGCTAATAGAAAATTCACAAACCAATGGATAAGGTGCAAACCATAAATTCTCTATTAGTAAATACCTGACAGTGCTTTGCAGGAGAGATCTTCTCTGGGCAAGCCAGCAGAAGACATCTGTTGCACACCCCCCCATTAGGGAAGTTTATTTCCTGAAGTTACAGTTTGCCACTGCCTTGTGATCATCTGATAAAGTTTTAGCCGATTACTGCAGTACAAAGCATCTCCACATTTTTAACTCTTCGGTACCTTTCCTGGTTCCTCATTCACTGCACTTGCAGCTGCTCTTTTTGGTTCAAGTTCATGCACCCCACATGGCACTGAAGTGGTAGCCTGTGCTGCTTTAAATTGTATTTCCAAAGTGGGATACAAATAAAAAGAAGTAGTCATTGTTGTTGTTGTCATCATCCTCATTGTGCTGCTTTGAGCTACTTGCAGCCTGTATTATAAATATCAGTAGTCGACTTTAGTTCCGTAAGTTTATCTATTCTGTCTATCCCTAAATGAGGTGTTGCTGGGACATTGTTTGGCCACAGAAACCTATAGTCACACACCAAGTTCAACACACACAGGGCAGTGTTAACAAGGTTGTTTCTGCTTGTGTCAGGCACCATTATGGGCTAAATTTGCAAGTGGGGGTTCCTGATATATGAAAGACTGACATAATCCTGTTTGAGAAGGGTTGCATACTTCTGACAAAGAACAGAGGTTGTCTCTGAAGTCACACTCAAGTTCTGTCCACTGAATATAACCTAAGCTCTCTGATTTTAGCTCTTACTCAACTCACATATCTGGACATTAGAGTCTTATATCCATCTAGTCAGGGAAAGAGAACAAAACTTCCAAGACAAAATAGAGCAACTGTATGAGATCATCCTGTGTGAATGGATGGCACCAGAATGTTAATTCCAAGTGGATATTAATTGTGCAATCTGCTCATGCATTGTCATATTTTGCCAGGAAACTGAACAATGCAAGAGTGACAAATCAATTGAAAAAATCTCCTACCAGTGAGATGGCAAGAATAGATGGACAAATCAGTAAGTTTGGCTTAATTCTACATTTCCCCCCTTTTAAGAACTTGAATACTTTCCATCCCATTTATGAAAAAATTTGGTATGCTCTTATCCAACATCAAATAAAAAAAAATTCTCCCCATCCCTAGCAGAGTAATATGATCATTCCCAACTATCTTCTTTGTAAAGCAGAACCTGGTCACCCCCCTGATATTTAGGGAGCCATGGCTGATGAAGCAAGCAGGATGACAGGTTGAGAACAAGAGGCATGGGTCTCACACAAAATGCAATCAAACACTAGTGAGAACGCACGATCATGCCTGCCATGTGACAGTGATGACAGAAAAGAAAGCTTGCTTTGTCACAATCATTGTGTCCTCAGATAATTGCCTGGCAGAACTTTTCCAGGTGGTGAAAGAGCTATTAAAATTGGGTCCAGTGGTTGGACAAGAGAGTCACTGAAAGTCTGCTGTGACAAACTTGCAAGGCCTGAGGGCAAAGAGGGATGCATTCAGCATGGAACATGCTGCTGCTGTTGTTGAAGATCCAGTGTACCACTCAGAGGTTGTGCGCATTAAAGCTCAATTGTTTTGTCTTGATGATGTAGACAAAGGCAGCATCTGGCTGACAACATATACATGCAATCCTTCCTGTTATGGCTGGTATGTTTTCAGTGTTTGTGCATAGGAATCTGGAAGAAGATTTCAGCTTTTCTAAAAACATTCCCAAAGAAAGACAAATTGGTTTTTACATGTATGTGTCTCATTCAAAGTTCAGGAAATGACTTTGATTATGACTATTATGAGGTTTTAGTTCTTCAAGAAGTTGAGAGAAATTCTCTTTTAAAAAAAGAAGCATAAAAAGCTGATTTCCAAAAGAAGAAAGCAAGGTTAGTAGCGTTTAAAAGTTTTGACAACCTACAACAAGGAACATGTTCACTAATATTTTTTACTTTGTTTAAACGTACTGGGGAAAATCTAGGAAGAAATAAAATGTGATGACTTAAAAATCCATTATTTATGACAAATTATTTTCTCAGTTCTGATGGTATATTTAGATAGATCAGATTGGCTAATACCTTCATCTTTTCTCTTTTTTTTCCACAAGGATATATGCTGACTGCGTATTGTCACCGAAGGGAATTTTCAAAGATGCACTGAAAACTTCCTTTGCAACATAAAACAGAATGCTGTGCACAATCACGGCTATTCAATTTGCTCTTATCTATAGGCACTGAGGAAAAACATGCATAACAGAAGAAGCTAGAAATGTTTATGAAGCCAAGAAATATCTTAAGAAGAAGAAGAAAATGGTTTTAACTAGGTTTTTAGAACTTATCACCCACTCCACCCCTGTGGCAGGCAACTATCTGAAGCCCATGGGGGAAACAGGCCCTCTTTCCATGCACAATAACATCAAAGCCTTTTAAAATATATTAAAAGAATTAATTTGCTCCTTTTTTATTCACCCATCCAGCAAGGCCTTTTCCACACCATATGCTCATGTGTGTTTCTTTACATTTCTCAATCCTCATCTCTGTGCTCATTTTTTCTGCCAGGCTCGATTCGCCATATGGGCAGTGAGATACTATGCATTGGTCCAAGGAAATGCAATGCATTAAAAAAAAACAAATAAACTATATGTCTGAGGATAAGGAACACAATCCAGTCAATGTTAAGCATTCCCCCCACTGTTAATTTCAGTGAAAGAAGTACAAGCCGCTGAAATCAGAATAAAGCACATGTCATTGGATCAGTGTGACTTAGAAGTAGCTAATTTTGACTGGATCATACCTACTTTCATTCAGACAGATAAGCACTCAATTATTTCACTTTTTCTTCTCTAAATCATGTGGCCATGTATTTAATGTTCCACCGCTTGGGATGTGTGGCACTGGAAAACTCATTCAGTTTAAACTTGATGGATTTCAACAAAAGAGCATGTTTTTTGCCTGCTTCTACAAAATTGCTTGAAATACTTGTGCAAATTGGTAGCCAAGAACCATGTATCTCTAGTCTTATTTGTGCAAATTGCAATTTGAATAAATTCTCACAGATTGTAGATCAGTGCCTCAAATTTGTCTCACATTTATCCAAATTTTAGAAATTGCAGCCCTTTTAAAAACCAAAGTCTGTGGACTACCTCAACTCACATCAAATAAAGTCAGCATTAGTGTAGGGTTGATGGAACAGAATCTGTGGGAAAAAGTGGAGAAACATCATCAGATTTGGCACACACACCCATCAGATTCCTCCCATATCTCTATACAGGGGAAAAAACCCACACACATACACACATCAACTTAAATCCATGAAACCACATTAGCTATTGAATCAGCAGTGGTACAGAATAAAGTGCAATTAAAAATAAAGTTCAGAAGTTTAAACTGGTAAAATGCTGGAAAAATAAAAAGGTCTTCACCGAGCACTGAAAAGAATCCAAAGTAGGAGGCAGCACACCTCTTTGGGAAGTTCATTTCAAAACCAAAAAGGTGCCACAACCAAAGAGACTTTTCTTTTGGTAGCCACCTGCCTCACTTCCTTTGGAAGAGGCTCCTGGAGAAGGACCCATAGAGATGACCACAAGGTCTGGCAGGTACATATGGGACAAAGCAATCTTTCAGATAACCTGCCCCCAAGCCCTGTATGTCTTTGGATGTTAGTGTTAGTACTTGCACTTTGAATCAGGCCTGGTCTTCAACTGGCACCCAGTATAGCTGGAAAAGGACTGGTGCAAATGTTCTCATGGGCCAGTCCTATTAACAGTCTTGCTGCCCTGTTTTGGATCAGCTGAAGTTTCTGGACCATTTTCAAATGCAGCCCCATGTTCTGCACACTGCAGTAATTCAAATGAGAGGTTATTGGAGCATGGATAACTGTAGCCACTCTGTACAGGTAGAGTGGCAGTTGGTTTATCAGCATAAGCTAATCAAAGGTGTTCCATGCCACCAAATCTACTTGTTCTTCAAGTGACAGCTCTGGAACCAGGAGCACACCCAAACTATGAAATCTGTGCTTTTGGGCACTTGCAATTCCATCCAGAACAGGTTGATTTTCACCAAACTGGGCAGATGAACCACCTACTAACAGCACCTCTGTCTTACCTGGAATGAGTCACAGTTTGTTGGCCCTCATCCAATCTATTACCATGCTCAGACACTGATTGAAAGAGGCCACTACTATACCTGGATTTGATGGAAAAGGGGGGATAGAGCTCAGTGTCATCTGCATATTGGTGGTGCCTCAGCCCATACATCCATATAACCTCCTCCAGCAGTTTCAAGTAGATGTTAAATATTCTGGGTACAGAATTTCTTGTCTGGGTTCAGAGCATCTGGAGTAGTTTATGCATGCAAGTGCTAACTTAATTCATGCTCAAAATTTGCACTAGATTTTGTACAAAATTAGCTTCAACTTCATGAAAATTCAAGGTATTCTCAGATTCAACATTTTTGCTACAAAATGATCAAAAGAAGCCCTGAGTGTACACTGAATTGTATCCATCATATATTTATAGTTTTGTTGGATGGTGGCAAAAACAAAACAAACTTGACCATTTCTGAAAGCCACATGTGCAGTGCAATACTATGCATGTTAATTCAAAATAAGTTCCACTGAGTTCAGTGGGACCCACTTCCAGCAAGAAGACTGTCACTGTAAACCTGGATTTGCAATCAAAATCTGTTTTCTTGACAATTATACTCTTGCCTAACTTTACCTGTTAAATTGCTTTTAACTTCTGCATTTTGAGGAGAAAAAAAATCCCTCCATTGTGTTTTATTGTATTAGGGCCCTGTTCTAAGAACTATTGTAAACTACCCAGAAAGCTTCAGCTATTGAACATTACAACACTGAATAAATAAATAACGTACACATGGTGAAAAGGGACACCATTCTCCTCCTCGTCTCTTCTCACCCCTCATCCCCATCCCCAAATTATACACTCCTCATCTATACTTTAGGACCATCATGTGGAAGCTCTTTGACCCATCCTCCATATGCCAGGGGTTCCATACAGCAACTGCAATGTGCAAAGGAGCCTTCAGTTTAGATAGCCGCCAGTGAAGGGAGAGGTCCAGTTTCAACCATGCCTGTCTTTGATGAGGAGAAAGGGCGATGAGCCAACGTATGGATTTATGCAGGCTCCATATGGTGATGCGACTGCTATATTGGTCTCTGTACAATCCTACCCATGCTTATTTTGTTGCTTGCCAAAGATCCACCCATGCTTTGCTCATTGACTCTCACTGGGCAGTCACATTTTCTTGAAAGACCAGGGCATCCTGTGATATCTAGTCTATTCAATGAGCATGACATGAAAGCAACTTCCCCTCTTCTTTGTTGGCCTTGGGGGTGATCACTTAAGGCACTGGATATGAATCCCTCAGGGCTCTAGGCACATTCACTCTGTTCCACTTTATTCCCAATTTCTGTTCAGCTTATTCTCACCTTTGGTTAGTTCACAGGTGTCGCTGATAATTGCAGCATCCCACAGGTGGGCAAGTCCTGCTTGCTTCAGAGATGCTGAGAAGGCAAGAAGGACCAATGAAAGGTCTATATATTTTTTCACCTAATGAAAGACAGTAGAATGACTTTTATACACAATATACACAAACATAGGATGGCCCCAAAATTGAGAGTGGTCTGGCTGTAATGGTCCTATTCTCTGGTTTATTCCACTCTGCTTTCTCTACAAGGAAAGGTCACACCTCAACCCTATCACACCAAACAAGACAGTATGAAAACGGTTCAGAACTATTTTCAACAAGTAAGATTTGCAATGAAGTGTTAGACTGTCAAGTGCTCTTGTGCATGGTTCTAGCCAGCCAGCCATGCTCTCTTTCCGTGGACCCCATTCCATTTCCCCTGCCAACCCAGTATCTCCATCAGTCAGCTAGAATTATGTGACCACTAAGCATGCTTTGTGGGGTGGGTTTCCCCTACACATTTTTATACTTCCGCAAATTTTAGGGTTCCCCAAGCACGTTGATACCTCGTTCTTAGGCATTCTGGCAACATGAGGATATACACTTGGACAACTAAGTTTGCTATTAGTTTGTGTGATTATATGAATGATCACTGAAAGATTCCTGCATTGTACTATTTCAGAAATAATATTTTTTTTCTTTAAAATAGTATCTGTAATTCACATGAAGGACAGGGTAAAATGCCAAAACCAGAAAAGAAAGTGTATCATCAAGGGCAAGAAAATGGGCTTCAGCAAGTTGAGATCCAACATTTTTTTTTTCTCTTTAAGGCACAGATATATTTGAATCAGCAAATGCTGTCCATCATCTTAACACTTGGACCCAAAATGAGAAGTTATAACAAGTGCTGGTTGAAGTGCGAAAGTCTGAATGTGATAGATTATCCAGCTGGAAAAATAGACTAGAAAAATACTACAGAGCAGTCACCATACTGAATTTCACCTAATAAACCATATGTACATACTGTGCAAAATATTGTTGGCTTCCAAAGCATCCTGGCCACGTGCTGTTTTAATCATTCATGATGAACATTTGGTCTTCTTTCTGTGCCTTTTTTAGGGGCGTGAGGTAATGCACATTACCTATAAATAGATCTTATTCTTTTTCTTCTTTTGTATCAAATTGCACTAAAATAGGAGAGAATAGGTGGGTGGATGAGAGAGCAAAGAAGATTCTCATATGAAAATCCAAGCCCAAATGAATAGATTTCAATAGGCAGGGGAATAAATATCTCACCTAACTATTACAAAAAGCAACATGTAGGCAACGACAGGCATACTATAGCAGTCCATTGCAAAAGACAAAAGAACTGATGTCTTCCTAGGCTCACCTATGAGACAGAAATTGCTACCAACATGAAAATCTCAGCATGTATTATTTGTTTTAGGTTGAAGGGATATTTTCATTCACCTCAGAAAAACGTAAGATTCCAGCCAGTTATGCAGATTGGCAAGATGGTGATTTAGCAGGAATATTAGGATCTTATTTAACTTAACATCATTACAAGTTCAATGTTAAGTGAGTTCTGAAACCAGTTTCAGAAGCCCTTCCTAAGGCTGCAGGCCTTATGCAAGAGCAATTCCCACTGAATCCACAAGCTGCACAATAGTTCATGTGGGTACTCATCTCATGCCTAAGCCAGTAATGCCAGCTACTTCAGTGTGGCAGCAGGAAACTGTCAGCTTGTGGATCTCCAGTTCTACTGGCACAGAGTTCCTTAGGCCCAGAAATATAGGCATTTGGTGTAAGTAAGAAACCCCCTAGGTTGGACTGCCCACTAAAGGAGCAGTTCTTCCCTAGGTGGTGGCACTAATGGCCAGCAGAAATTCCCCATATATCCCCATCTAGACAAGCATCTACAGTTCTTCTGCTTAAGATCCACACAAGCTGTCCCTGAAGTAAAAGCTAGCCAGCATAGCACACGATGAGTCCCTAGTTTTACTGCTAATTAGTCCTTCTATAATTGCGTAGTTCTACGGTTATACTATCTTGTCGTTTGATGATACGAGACTGTAGGTTCACCACCTTGAGAACTTCAGGGAAACCAGTGCATAAAGCTGATCGATCAGTTCATGCATATAAAATCTGAGGTGTTCATAGAGCTTCATGTATTTTATGTCAGTATCAACAGTCATGCATCTGGGAGTAGGGAGGAAAAACAATAAGGAAAATAAGATGGATGAAAGAGACATCCCTTTCTCTGTCTAGGATTTATTATGTATTTATTATGTTTATATACTACCTTTCCACCAAAACTGCTGCTCAATCGTGGCTAGCAATAATACTATATATATGGCATATAGCGGTGGTGGCAAACCTATGGCACGTGTGCCGCAGCGGGCACATAGAGCCCTCTCACATAGGGGCCATGCGCATGCTCGGAAAGGCGTAGCAATGCCAGGTGATGACATCACAAGCTGCGACTCATTTGCCCCAACTCATCTGAGCTTTTGCATGGCTGGTCAGTGCACTGCCAAAGAGAGAGAGAGAAAAAGAGAGAAATTTGCTTGGACTGGCTATGAGTTGTTTTTTCTAAATTTCAGGGTTTTATTGCAGTGTCGGCACTTTGTGATAAAAGGGTTTGGGGTTGCAGTTTGGGCACTTGGTCTCTAAAAGATTCGCCATTACTGGTATATAGTATAAATTCAGAACACACACACATGCTATATAAATTCAATTAGAACTTGCCAAGCAAATCAGTTTGCGAATCTGTTAAAAATACCATAGTGGACCATCCAGATAGAAAACGTGCAACCAGTCAGAAACAGTTTCAGCAGCAAACCAGATTATATGGCATATATTTGCTTATCATCAGTTTTGCAACACAAAAAGAGAGCTGACAAACACGTCCCCACTCTCCTTCCATGTGTCGTGAACTCAGGTTGCTCCCTTTGCACATTCAAAAGCCACAGACCCTTTTTACAAAATGTTCTTTGCTGACCGAAGCATTTTTCAGAAGCACAAACACCCAGAATGAATCTCTGAGCTTGCATGGAGTGGTTCATTGAACGCAATCTAATATTCACTTCCAGAAACTCTCCTTATGAGCATGCCTGGGCCTCATCCCTTCAGGGTTTGGGGCTTTCTGGAAATGAGCACACGTCCCCTCTGCATGCTGATCTTCCAACTGGCCTGCCCTCCTTTGTCGACCTCACATCATGGGGGCAAGGGTTGTGCTGGCTTCATCTAGCTATGAGCAACTTCCCAGTTCCAAGTCCCTTCTCACCAACTGTACATTTTGGTTATTCCCAGAAGCTGCCTGCCTACCTGGGATGTCTGCCTTGAGATAAACACCTTCATTTCTCTCAAGTCAGTGTCTGGAATTGATCCACATCCCAAACAGCCTCCACTCCACAGCATTCCTTGAGAATGTGCACCCAAAACAGCTTTCTTTCTTATTTCCAACACCATGGCATCTTTCTTGCTATCTCATGCCTAGTATGTCCTGGGATAACAGTAGGAAGACTGGGGAGGAGAGGAGAGGTGGTACCTCAGGACCCATCCTATGTCCAATCATTAGTTAGGCAACATAGGGGTTTATGTTAACAATGTTAAGTCCCAACTGACTACATAGTCGTCTGGACCTGCCCTTAAAGTTTGGTGTCTGAACTTTACTCAAAATTACTAATATCACAACAAAACAGTGGGGCAAGAAAGAGGTGTAAGTAAAGGATGCTTGAACTTACTTCTCTGCAAGGCAAATCTCACCTGGAAGATCTTGTCCTTAATCCCCAACCTATGGCTGACAATGAGTCAGAACTGCTTTCTGCCCATATTAAAAAATGTAGCTAGCATTCATTTCAGATGTTTAGGTCAAGCATTTAATTGAATAAAGGTTCTAAGATCTCATGAAACCTGGATCATATTAAACTCTATCATAACTGATACCTTCTTATATATAGTGAATTATACATTGTAGGAATAGCTCCAAAACTGGTGACCAGCTGACAAGGCTTGCATGGTCCTGTAATAATAGCTAATTTCATGCCACAATTGGTTGCATCAATCAGCCACTGACAACACTCTGAGAGAGCATTTTCCTAAATAGTTTTAAACCACAAACCGACAGAGAAGTAAGTTTAAATCTATTTGTTTTCTGGCCAGTGTAGGAAACATTGGGTGCTTGGGATGTTGGAAATGTCATTGTGCATGGAAATATTTGTCTTTCTGTTTTGATATGATCACACTTTGGAAGCTGTTGGAGCTAGCAGCTTCTAAAACACATATAATCATATCACAATATGCATTCTTCACACACTAAAATTTGCTGTTGTTTCTATGTGCCATCAAGTCATCTCCAATTTATGGCAATGCTCTGAATGAAAGCCCTCCAGAATGTCCTGTCCATGACAACCCTGCTTAGCTCTTCTAAAATCAGTGTTCCAGCTTCCTTTAATCAATCTTTTCATACTCGGAACTCGGTCTTCTTTCATCATAGGGTTTTCCAGACAAGAAAAAGCAGAAGTGGTTTACCATTTCCCCTTTTACACAGTACTAACCAGAATTAGTTTGGAGGTCGCTGCCACTTTCTGCAAAAGATCCTCCATCAGTGTCATCTTCAGCTACCACTGCTGTGCAGTGGCTGCCCTTCAGAAGTTTCTCTGCCCATCAGCTTTAGAGAGATCCATTCTGTTCTGCTAATGTGACCATTACTCCTGAAGAAGTGGGTGCATCTTAGTATGGTGCCTCAGCTTTGACCATTCTGCCTTGGGTGACTCTGTTAGGAGACCAGCCTAGTGAGACAGTCTGACCACCCAGAGGCACTGCTCTCAGCTTCCCTGTCTTTCTTGACCCTCTCACCACATTAAGGTGCACATCCAAGAGGAGGGACATTCAGTCTACATGTTTTCAATACTTTTTCCCCTACCCAGATACATCTCTGAAAAGGAAAAAGTGTGGAATGCTAAGCATTCCTAAGTGGATTCTAGGTCTTGACATGCCCTTCACTTTGTAGTTACTCATATCCCAAGACACGCCAGGAAGGGTGCTGAACTCATCACATACTAATAGGTGATGTTCAGCACTGGAAGAACTTCATTGTGAAGGAGTTTGCTGAGCTGCACTAGTGAGCCAAGAAGTTTTTCAAAAAGAACAGAAGTGGCGGAAATGCTGAATAACAATGTGCAATATTGATCCTACGTAGATGACAACTGGGATTTACAGGGGGACCACCTTTTCCTCTGTTCTGTGCATGTTTTTTACTCTAGGACTGCTTAAATATTCTTTTGGAGTGAATCCAACGTTACGCATAGATCTGGCATAAATCACAGATGAAGTTAGCTGTCCAGATTCATTTCATATTGCTTTTAACACCACTAGTTCAAATGATCCAACCCTACAAACATCTACCTGTGAATGCTCTGATAAGTCTGAACAGTCAAGTTCTATTGTTCCAGGATTTCAGCACTGTCATCGAGCAGATAGAAGAAAATCCCAGGATAGTGACCTTGAATATGATTTGCAGAGCTGCTGAGAGGGGGTGGGGTGGACTTGGTGTTGGAAAGGGACCTCTCTAGCAATCTGTGCTGAAAACAAAGCGATATTACACACCCAAGGGATCCAAGGGAGAGAAAGAGAAGGAGAAAACAAGTCTCACCAAGTTGTTTATCAAGGTGGTCTCTCCAGCAAGAGGATGTTTTATATATAAGTTATCACAAGCAACTTGTTACTACCAATTTGCTGGGTCTGCTTTGATATTCTATTGCTGTTTTTCCCTTTTTGCTTTGTGTTAATGTGCTTTATACATGAGGATGTTTTTTCAACTGCTTCCTGGTAGCCTATTTTCTCCCTACAACTCCTGGAAGAGTTAGGAAGTAAAAGAGAGAAAGCAGGAGCTGAATCACGGCTCTCAATTGACTGACAACATCCTTCTCTATTATTAGGGCTTACAGACTGCCAAAAAACTAATGTACTTCAGATATCAAATGTAATTAATTCAGGACTACAAATCTGAATCGCAAATCTGCAATATATGGAAAGAAATCCACTCTAGAACAGGAGGAAAAAAATTACCCTTTTGCACAACTACCTCTAATTTTGTGAAGAGGGTATAAATTAAACATTCTTTGATAATAATATGCGATGACAGTATAATCATATGCTAAATTTTAATCACCTTTCATATACAATATTACCCTGATTCTTCTTTAAAATTTTATGTTGTATATTGCTGTACATTTTTCTTGCTGATTGATTCTCTTTATTACTCCTGATTTTATTTATGTGGCTAATTTTTTTCTTTTTCTTTCTTTCCTTTTTTTTTTAAAGAAGCATATATTTTAATGAGTAGTTTTGTTCCACTAACATCTACAGAATAAGAGAATTCAGCACACCTGCCTAAATAAGATGCTTGAGATCACTGAGGAAAGAAATTGACATTTTACTTTACCCTCAGCATGGAGCCAGGGGCAAAGTTTGATCTGAAAACTTGCAAATTAACCAAAACTGTCACTCAGGAGTTATGGGCCTGAATGCTGCAAAATATGTTCTTTGAAGTCCTCATTTCAGCAAAATTATTAAAAACTTTATATCTAATTAAAATTGTAACTGCATTCCCATTTTTCAAAATCTCTGTATCCTGGGGGCCAATTGGGATGAGTGAATCCGCACCCTCCTTTCTGCAGCACACGGAACTGCTCCTACAGCAATATCAGATCATTACCATCTCCCCAGCTGAGAGGGAGCAGCCATTATCATGCAGCATTATTAATCTTCTTGTCTTATCAACTTGCAAATCACAAGCCATTGAGCCTTATGGCATGGTTCTGGGTCCATAGTTATTCATTTTGTAGGTCTACCTAGCCTTTGAGTCTCCTTAATCACCTGAAGATTGTCAGTCTCTTACCTCGGCCTGCCCCTGTGGCCCTCCTCAGCTTCTGTGAAAAGTCCATGATGTTCTCTCAAAAAAGGACCTTTTTATTTAAAGAGAGAGAGAGAGAGGGAGAGGGGGAGAGAGAAGGAGCAGTAAGGAGGATAAATTTCATTAATAGATGTGAATTAACAACCTACTGCCAAGAGCTGACCCTTTCTCCTGACATGTACGTCTAAGTCATTCTTGTCACTCTTTCCCCCATTAATATTCCGAAAAAGACAGAGCATTGAAGAGAATAGAATACGATAGTTCCCTTAAACAGGCACTGTTGACCTTAGGTTGGGGATTTTTCTTTAATTTGCTTTTCTTAAAAAATAAAATATTAATCATATTGGCAAAGGCAAGCAGAGTTCCTTTACATTTTCAATATATTCCATTTAAAATATTGCATTCATTAAATGAAGGCATTGAACATTTTGGGATATTTTCTTAAGTGCCAAAGGAAAATAGAAATGTAATTTTCATGGGAAAGTAGACGTGACAGGCTAAGGGACCCTGATGACAACTTTGATTTTTTCCAACTTCAATAACAGGGGTGCCACAAATACAAATCTAGGAATATTTTGCATCTTTACAGCCTGTACTCATTTCAAACTGTATTTTTAAAAAGAAAGAAATTGTTCACACTAACTTTCATAAACATAATTTTATACCAGTTTTGGCAAGCAATATGTATGGATAATAGATCGTATGCATTACTGTGTATGATTACACCAGAAAGAAAACCAGAACCACTAGCATAAATTAGCATTTAATTCAAACAGTGAGAGGTATGTACAGAAATGTGGATTTAAAAAGAAATCCTGTTATTTCAGGGGTACAATAACCCCACATTAGCTTGCTTAATGATAACATGATGACTTCTTAATTGGAATCGTTTTGTATTGTAAAAAATAATAATATGCCAATAATCATTTGACAGAAACCTTTGCCCTTCTTTCACTGCTTAGAAAAGGTTTTTGGGGATTTTTTTAAAAGAAATTGATAGAACTATGAAAAGGTATGTTGTGGCCTAATGCACTAGATATTCTTCTAAGGAAGTTAGAAACTAAAACTTGATTTAGGCTTCAGATGTGACAACATGACAGCCTAAGATTAAACCTGAGTTTGGTTTTATAATACAGACATAGCTAGCCACAAAGTCTGCATTAAATTCTGGAAAAGCCTATTTGTGGAGACTTTCAGTCAATACAAAAGTACAGGAGAATCAATGTGATGAAAGATCACCCCTTATTTTTCAGGGCATCATAGCCTCACTCAGGTCTTCTGCTTTAGGATACAAAGTACACATGATGAGGATTCCACTGTTATCTTCTCCCATCCTGTAGCAGCTCTTGTCCTCCAGGTATGGAGTGTGAGCATCTACAGAGAGGCCTCTTGCCTATTTGTCCTTATGCATCAGTACAGTCTCCTGGCACGATTCTGAGCTCAGGAAATCACTGGGAAACATTACAGAGGGAACCTGTATCCACACAAAAAGTGCTTCTCTGCAAAGGGTTTCCCTCCACATCAAGACAAAGGCGATGAGGATGGCAATGGAGGGGTGGAGTGAGCATGCTTATCCCTACTTTTCACCCTTGTGGGCTACTTGTGACCCAATGGGACTAATAAGGATCTCAATTCAGAGTTGCTGAGACACTCTCACTTCCTGTTTCTTTGGTAATGCCTTGAAAAACAGCTTAAGAATTTTTTGAGTCAGACTCTTTGCCTTCTAGCTCAGCATTGCTTTTACTGACAGGCAGCAGTTCTAGAGATATAAACATAGCAACACTGATCAATTTAAATATAGAGTTAAGAAGATTTGGCTTTCACACATCTAAACAATCACACTACAACCACAACAGAGAAAAGTAGTATCTAAAGTTGAAAAAGCCAGGGGAAATTTTTAAAAGACCATTCCCTGGAAAAGGTACTCTAGGATGTACCACTGAACTGCTTTCTTGTGGGAGAGCGGTCCTCTTTCCCTTAGTGCAAGGGTTTGTCTGAGAAATAAACCCATCCAGGTTTTTCTCACTGACCCCGAATTCTGCCCTGGTTAGACAGAGAAGTCAGACATCATTGTGTTTTGGCATTTCCCCCTGTGTGATCTATGTTCCCATAAGATCCCATTATAAATGAATTCAAGATCCAATAGCAGATGAAATGTTAAAACAGAAGGCACCTCAAAACAGAAAGTGCTTCCAATTTCAGCACAGACCATGCCTTCCAGAAAGGGTGACAGTGAAGGGTGAAATTGCCCATCCTTCCTTCTGGAGAAGAGGAACATTCTTATGTCCAGCGAAAAGCAGGGAATGACTGGAGAATTGTGAAGCACTGCAATGCCAAACTGCATATGGCACCACTCTTTATGCTACATTTACTGTTCTGGAAATACGCACTAAATCCTGTGCAGGCTGTCAGCAACTGTATCCCTGAAAATGTCATTCAAGCAATAATCTTCAATTAGAGATTGGTCTGCACTCTGAGGTATGAGGATTTATCATTTATTCCACATTGTTAATTGTTCCATTAATGTAAATAGGTTAACATGAATTAGCAAGCGAAGCCAAAAGTATATTAAAAGATAAACACAAACACCAGCACCAGTGCAATTTGGAGGGCACAGAAATGGATGGGTTGAAATAGTGGTTTTGTGTTTCAAAGGTAAAAAGCTGCGGGGTTAGCAAGTTGGGCTTGCTTGGTAACTTATATAAATAAGTAGTTTCATGTCCAGTCAGGATGTGAATCAAGAGCCATTTCAGAGGTAGGAGAGTCTTATTCAGCATAGCTGTTAGGAAACGCCCATTTCAGGGGTGGCCAAATTCAGGGGACTGAGTTCCTCTTTAGGATGGCTGGAAGGCAAGCACTGTCCTGGAGAAGGCAATACTTAGTAAGTATAAAAGGCACGGCCAGCCATCCAGTGAGGAATCTGGAGTATGCAACTCTGGATGGAGTAATCCACTGGTTAGAGTAGATTATGCTCCTCTCGCAAATGCCCTTTTAAAGGATATTGTTAGCACTGCCACCTGTATATCAGTAAACTTACAGTCAGAGGGTGTTTGCTTGTGTTTTAAACCTTGGATGTAGAATAAAGGAGAAGTGGTTAGCTCTGAAGTACTGAAGACACCCGTGCTGTACCTTAACCAATGCTCGGCGTTGAATTCCTTTGTGGTTTTCATTCTGTAACTCTTAACCCACAAAAAGCTAAGTTCTCCTCATAAGTATACTATTTCCCCTGAAACAGGCACTCTGAGAGAATTTCAATTCATTGCCACTTGAATGGGTTCCCTAGACTCTAAAAGCGGGAAAGCACGTCCCTAGGGAGGAGAGGAGTTTCAACTACTGAGCGCAAGCAAGGCAGCTGACTGGTCCCTGATCCAGCTGTGAGAGACACTGGCCAGCTGCCTCAGCTACACCATCACTTGCCAGCACAGACAACCAGGCATTCAGGACTTCTCACCTGTTTACCCATCTGTAGAATCAAACAAATATCGGTCTGTGTCATAGAGTTGTTCTAACAGCTGCTGCAAACATTCATAAAAAGCCCGTGCTTTTGTAAGCATGTGAGGTAGCAGTGCAGTCCTACACATGCCTATTCAGAAATCAGTCCCATTCAATGGGACTTAGTTCAAGGTAGGTGTACATAGCATTGCAGCCGAGGAGGGGGAGCCAGTGTGGTTGGCCATAACACTTGTTCTCCAATTACAGCCATCTAAATGTTCTCCCCTCCTGATCAGGGGAACAGACTGAGGCACCAACCAAAATTACTTGGAGGATGGTGGTGCCTCACTCCTTATCTTCTTCCAGCATGCCCCCATGCCAGCTTTGAAGATGGACTTCTGCCATCACAGGCTAGCTCTTGTTGAAAGAACTGCTTTGGCTGCAAGGGAAGAGTGGGAGTCTTCTGATGACAGAGTCCAAGCTCTGACCTTGAACAGAATCCATGGTCAGAACTGGGACGCCAACCTATTCTATGGCTGCCCAGAGAATATAGGAAATTGTACCCTAAATGTGCTTAATTTTGAATGAATTATAGCCACTGTTTATCAATTTATATTTCCTAGTAAGATGAAAAGGATTCATACATCTGGTTTTCTCATGATACATATTGAAAAGCACTGGAAATAATAATTTTATGATTAGGAACAAGAAAAGGACAATTTGGAAGAGGGCACACATTCACATATGCCAGAAGCCTCAAAGACAAGAGGAGTGATGAATTGGAGTTAGAATTGGAGTGATTAGTACTTAAAGAGAGCAAGCTATAGAAAGCATATTAGTAACCTGGTAGAACAAGGAAAAGCTGTGGAATAAAGCTATGGAAAAACCTGTTCTTTTATCCTTGGTCTAAGGAGCAACATACTACATCTTTCTGATGTTCATTAAAACCATGTTCTCCAACTTGGTTTTAATGGACATCACAGAACATGGGTTGTTGGAGAGCTTCACTCACTCTGCATTTTTAGAGAACTGATCTAATTTAACATCCCAGATAGATCAACCTATGGGTATCATTCAGAATGCACATTTCCCCGAGCTTCCCAATCCGTGCAAAACAAGTATAAAACCCAACAAACAAACATTTTAGGAAGACAAGAAAAAGGAAAAAATGCATTTTCAAGGGCAAAGCCATACAATTTTTCACATTTAAAAAGGGGATAAAAGATCACTTAAGATTGAACACAATCTTAATGGAAATTATACAGATTCATCCACCTTTAGAATGTAGTGATAAATATTCTTATCCATACAATTGATAGAAGTGGCAGAAATTCCACTGTACACTATGACCAAGTGCTTAATAAAGAGGACAGCTATCTAAAGGGTGCCTGGCAGAATCGCCAAACACACACACACATACAACCAAACCAAACCAAACGGCCTCTCTTGAACAGTATCAGAACAGAATTGGCCCAGTCTGTATAAATAGTCACTGTCCGGATAGCTTTCTGGGCTGGATTCCAGAGAGAGATTGTGGTCTCTGCCTTGCCCAGAACTTTCATGTTTCCCAAACTTTGCCATCTTGAGTTAGCAGGGGATGAGTCTGATGCTTGTCATGTATCAACAACTAAATCTTCCTCCTCATGTTAGGTTTTCATCCAGCCAAATGAAGAGGAGCACATCATTATTCTTGTGCTTGTATTCAAAGTGTCATGTTGCCTAGCAATGTACCATTAAACACACATAAGTCTCTGCTTCTACAGACCATTCTACTAAGGCGATCATACATAGGAGCAAATATAGTTTTTTCCTCTTGATGGCACACGAGCACGGTCCCTTCATGCTCATCTCAGACCGAGCACCAGCCACCAAGATAGGCAAGCCCTGCGAGTGATGTGGCAGAGCTGTAGCCATGGCAAGGAGTGTTCCTCTACATAGTCCAAGGGGGTAAAAGAGAAACCTGCCTTTTGTCCTGCTTTGGCTGAAGCAGAATCTGGGTAAAAAGGGTAATCCGATATGCAAAATAATGCATGCAAATGTTCAAGCAGAAATCTTTCAGTCCAGAGAGGATCAGAGTAGTCAAAGGAGCAGGCAGAGGTCAAACATTTAAGCAAGCATGAATGGCTTTCACTGGTAGATTCTGCTAAGCATCGCCCAGGACCCAGCTAATAAAATGGAAGGAGGTAGTTTTCAGTTCTCCAACCTCTCTCTCCTCTTCCTTCTGGATGGGCCTCTGAGCCAATCCAGAGTAGCCCTTTTTCCAGGGGCAGGGCGAGGGCTGGGAAGCAACTGCTGTAGCCTGGCCTCTCCACCCATTGGAATGTCCATTTCAGACCTCCAAGACTGACCTTGCAGCCTCAGAAAGAAGCCAGCACAATTTTTCCGTGGCAGCTATGAGGGAGCCGGAGTAGGAGGGATCTGCTTCCCAAGTCTCCTTCTGAAGTCTTATCGGTGTTTACAGTCTTGGAAGGGAGACTCTGAAGAATCCTATGACCCCTGAATGGTCTCCCCATAGGACCATAGACTTGCTGTCCCAATGAGAAAACCATAAAGAATCATTCTGGTATATGGACAGAGCTGCATCAGTCATTGTCACAGTGTAACCTGCTGTACATTATGGTAATGGTTAGGGTTGATGTTTCAAGAAAAGTACAGCAAGTTTGGCCAAACCACATGTTAGAAGACAACATGTGAATTTAAGCCCTGACAGGTTTTTCAAGGGAAGCAAGTTTGGGAAGGGACAATTTGGAACAGAGAAATGGTGAAAGATGAAGAATGCTCTTCTGTAACATTCAGGCTCTTTTTCAGATATCCTTGATAAGCAAAAAAAAAAAAAAAAAAAAACCTTATCATGCTTTCGTGTAGAATCAGTGCTTGGCTGACTTCAAGGCCTTTGCAATACAATATAAGCCTACAGAGTTTGAATGTTGTTGTTTGAGAAGGGTTAATAAGCACTGGTTTTGCTTTGACAAAAAAAATTAAAAATCTGTAAGCATCAGCAATTATTAGTACAATGCATGCCATATTTACAGCAAGGGAGGTAAATGCTGAATTGATGCCGTTTATCTGCAAATTAAATAAATCTATTTTTCCCTGCCCTTGAGAGCTAGTTGATTTATCAGTTAATAAAATAATCATAAACTATAGACTAGTGCTTCCAATTTATTTTAAAAAGAACTAACATTGCATTTTTGACATATATGAATACAAATGTAACACTAGAAGAGACTTGGTTCAAAGCAATATAATATACATCTATAGCAAGGCATGAATTACATTGCTTGCTTTTATGTTGCTATTTATAAGATTGATCTGGTAAATACTAACTTCCTATGCTAGTCTTGCTTATGCCACATCCAATGGACCTCAGCAAGATTATTTATCTGTGTGGAAATTATTCACATGAGTAAGAACCGCATGATCCAGCTGGACACAAAACTGTGGTATGATTTTAATTATGCACTCTAAACTCTGTAGAAAAAGCAAAGTTCACTGTAAATGGAATAAATCACGAAAGGCTGTTTCACCATTTTATGTTCTTCCTGAAAAAGCAAAGATGGCAAACAAAACACAGTCTTTCATTCTATCTGAAGAACCCATGAACACCAAGTCTTTAATTTGGATCACTGAGAGCCATAGATGGATACCATTCCGAGCCGACAAACAGTTTCATTGTGCTTGTTCATGAAGACTGCATACTTCCTTAAAAAGATCATTCTAAATTTACATATTTTAAAAGAGCATTTTCACAATATAGGTTTTTTTTTAAGACAATGTGTCTTACACTGAGCAATTAAAGTAATTTGCGATGCATTGAACATTCCTCTCTGCATCACGGGTCCCTGCTTTCAGAGCTTTTTGACTAAAGCAGGGCATTCATGTGATTTCTTTCAGTGTGAGGAATTGCTCTCCCAGCAGTAAAGTTTGCATGAACAGGTCCTAACTTCTGAGCTGTGGTTGCAATCTAGGTTTTGTTTTTTGGTGTGTGTTTTTTTTTCTTTTTTAAGAATTCCCATTCCATTCCTACTGCTCTAATAATCTTCTAAGATGGTGCACACCATCTTGAAATCCCCTCAGCTGTCTCTGGTATCTTAGCCCTAGCCATGCTTTGTTATCTTTGCTGCTTGTTTCCTACCCCTCCAGTCAGTCATCTCCCTCTGTTGTGTTCTTCAGGGACCTTCAACATTCCTGCACAATTGAACAGCTTTTACTCTGAGTTTCTTTTCATATTTTATAAACTCAGGGCTATATTCCTCCTGAGAGGAAATTGGTGGTGGGAGGGGGACCAAAACAGAAACTCCACTCCTTTTAGTTGTGAAGACAAATACTCATTTCAAATGGATCATGGTTTCTACCAGAGGAAAGACTGGGCCTCCATCACAGGGAATTCTTAGGCTGCCTGCTTTCTGCTTTGCCAGTTCAACTACAAACTGTTCCAGCTACTAACTATTGTTTTACTACAGAGCATAGTCCTTCTTGCTCCAAGTTGTCCCTTTCCAATAATGTTTTTTTTCCTAGAAAGCTTTGGAGCTGGTCCCAAGCTAATAAAAGAGATGAAATGATTAGTGTATTGTACTGGGATTTAGGATATCTGAGTTCTAGTCCCTACTCAGCCAGGATAACTGAGTGGGGAATAGAACTGAGCACCTTTGGGCCAGTCACTAAGCCCAACTGACCTCAAAGAGTTACAGGATAAATGGAAAGGAGTAGCCGCCTTGAGATCCTTGTAGGAAAAGCTGTCTTAATATCTCACTTTATAGGAAAAAGTGGGATATTAATATAATATAATAAAATGAATGAATGAATAATTTACATAATGAGAAAAAGCAATGCACCAGAAGCATCTCCAACATGAGTTCCTTTGAAAGAAATGGCAGATTAACAATAGCTGATCCACAACTCTCATTAACATGAATGGTTCCAGTTGGGCTCTGCTGGCTGAAGGTCTGACCTATTAAGTCAATGGTAGGAAGATGTCTTAACAGGAAACTAAAGCCAAAGCCTTACACAGGCTGAGAAGGCTTCTGCCCCACCACACACTGGGCATTTGAGGGACCTTTCTCTGATTTTGTTGCCTTAGACTTCTGGAGTCCAGAGAAACTGAGGTTCTGCAGGGACTTGTTCTCTGAGACAGAGGTGTGTGGCAAACATTTGTCCTCTCAGCAAGACAGCCCTGAATAACATTGCTTGCCTTTCATCTGAGGAAGTAGCCTGAGCTCCATCTTATTAGAGTCCCTCCACTGCATCCTGCAAGGTACAAGGGCTAATGACAGGTAAGGGCCAAAATATGGTGGTAGATCATCTACTTGACCCACCAACTCCAGTTAAAAGGATTTTCAGGCTCAGTGACAGGAAAAAACAAGTCAACAGATAGCCATGTAGGATAAATTGGAGTAGATCAAACCCTTAGAATGATTCAAGACTAGGTGGCCCCTTCCGGATAAGAACATAAATATTATATTTTGTGCAGGTAAGATTTCAGTGTCAGTTTCTGACACCTCCAATTAAAATAACATTGCACTGCAGAGCTGGGAAAGACACCTGCCGGTGTTTTGGAGAGCTGGTACCACTCAGAACAAGCAATAACAATGAAATAGGGGCAACCAGAGCTAAGAGGAAACCCATGATGGATGTTCCTTGGCCTGCTCTGTTCACATATACCGTGTGGTGGCAAGTTGGTTTGTACACATTAGAGTGGGTGCTATGAGCGATCTGAGCTGGGAGGCCTGAAACACAGGCAGACAATTTAAATATAGGGAAAATTTGACTTCTTTCACCTGCTGATCCCATTTGATTCCCCTATTCCTTTTGATAGAAACATTTTATTTGACTTCCAATTTTCAACTTTTAGCATACACAGAGCAGATATAATTAAACAAACACAGCTCTTCCCAGTCTCACTGCACGTACTTTGGTCCTTAGATAGACCAATTCACTAGTAAGCAACTATTTAAGTGTGTTGTCCTGCCACATTCTCCTAAACAAAAAGATCTGTGGAAGGATCATAACATTCTTCTGACCAGGAGAACTCTGTTTGTATCTCTGCATAAAACATGAACATCTTCTTTTTCCAAAACTGTTGCTCTTAACTCCTAATCATCAGGCATGATGGATGATCTTTCCTGGCGTTAGAACATTTTGTTTTATTATTTTTTTCCAAGTGGTCATTTTATAATCACACTAAATGCTCTGGGCCAAGGGGTAGTGCTGATTAATCCACACCTCAGCTGTGCAAGAAGCAGGAGCTGGAATGCACCCAAGGTGTGCATTAATGAGCCCTCCCGTACAGTCTGTCATGTCTTACTGTTTAATTAAATCCCCAACCAAATAGTTTTGAAGAGAAGGTTAGAAATGAACATTTCTAATGTTTTTTGTCCTTCTTTAGATGATCTTCTTTGCCAAGCAGGGAAAAAACAAGATATATTTAGAACAATATTTTAATTTGTGACACTTTGCGCGATTAGATGAAAAGAATGTAATAGTTTATACAAAAAAGAGGAAGAAAAATGTGATTAAGATGCTTAAGTGCACAGTATATTACATGAAATTTCTGATCATAAAAAGGTAATATCTACTCAAAATTATAATTTCTGTACTTTGAAATCATCTCAGCAAGAATTATCTACCCATATCAAATTGTAGCACTTGTCAAAATCAACTGTAAAGCAGCTCAAGTGCTCTTCTGAATCAACAAAACAGATGTACAGCGATGTGAGGTTGCAGTGAGATGGAAATAAAAGTGAACTATATGCCAGTCATTGCCCTTAATCTCTTGAACCCAACACTTAACAAAGTGGATATCATAGGTCTTTGAGACACTATTTATAATGGGGGGGAAATCAAGGCTTGAATCTTAATAATATATGCAAAAACACTCTATAAAATTATTTGCTTCTGGTTTTGTTAGACTGCAAAGCTCACAGGGACTCGTTCATAAACATGGGCAGGAGGGGGGAAGATGAGAATACATTTCTTCAGGTTTCTCCAAGGTCAGTGATAACTCTGGTTTTCTATAGGAAATTAACTCTTGACCTGAGTGAACAGGTGCCAAGTAATCTGGCCGATTCAATGGTGCTTCTGCTTTTCAGTAGAATTAAGCAGAACAGAAAACTGAACTTAAACTGAACTGTGGTTGCAGTAGGAAAATCCAGGCAAAAACTTCCTTTAAAAAACTTTGTAAAATGTAAAGCATAAATGAGCCACAGCAGTACAAGAGGGCCATGGATGGTTTTCTGCATCGCAAAACATCAGACATACCATGAGCCAGGCCCCATGTTCCTTTCCGTGTTGCTAACAGCCTTGCACAATTCCTGCACACAGATGCCGTTAGCTGGGTAGTGTGATTGGGAAGCACGACTGCACTGATTGGTTGCTTGTGGGCTGCCAGGCATCAGGTTGACACTATCCATAAGTATGTAAGGCTATAAGAAGTGCCATGCCAGTTCAGACCAAATGCCTCCTAGTTCAGCCTTTTGTTCTACTGTAGCCAGCCAGATGTCAATGGGAAGCCTGCAAGCAGGACTTGAGAACAGTATAATCCTTCCGTTTCTGTTCTACAACAATATAGGCATATGTGCTTCTGGTACTGGAAGTAAGATATAGACATCATATCCAGTAGCTATTCACAGCTACTAGTTCACCTTCCATGAATTTGTCCAACCCCCTTTCAAAGCTATTCAAGTTGGGGCCACCTTGTGTTAGTGAAACTCATCGTTTAGGCTTATTAAGAACAGAATACTTAAGTAGATAGCATGGTGCTTTGGTTCAGCAGAGCTCTTATATACTTTAGCTGAAGAGACCAAGTCACCACGTAAGAAGTGCATGTCTGAATTCAGTGTTCTCACGAACATCAGATCTGACATTTCATATGAAATAAGGAGTTGCTGGAAATAGGCTCTTCCATTATTGACATTGTCCTGATGCTACTATATAGGGAATGGAAGAAACACTTCCCATTTAATGCATCTTGTGGCTCTCTGGCCTACAGAATGAATCAATGAGCAGGGCAGAGAGGTACGTGGACTTCAAATATGGGGCTGAGATTCCAAAAGGCACTGGCTTCAGTGACAATTTGTACAGCACAGATCCATGAACATGGTCCAAAATATTGGTCCTTTAATGCTGAGCCAGTCATTTTCCCCAAGAATTTCATACATGAAATTAATTTCTACCAGGTGCCTAATTTGCAACATGCTGCTGCCTGCCTAACCATTATTGGGTTCGTCGTACATGCCGCATGCAGTGTATACATTTTGTCAACGCATTAGTTCTCTCACCCTGGTGCATCTATTTTTTTACACTAAACTAAACTGTCACATGCATTTTAGCTATCTCAGGAATTACCTGGCATGCAGATTTCACCAGCACCACTGAAGGCAGCCTTATCTTTTTCAGAAAGATTTTTTTTTTTTTTTTTTTTTTTTTTGCTCTTTAATTTACCCTCCTCATTTTCCAGTTTTGGCTATTCAGTGCAACGTGAAGCAATGCAGCATTATCTGTATCATCCTCCTGCTTACATTGTTGTTCCCAAAGGTTTACTTGTAACATTCACAGCACCATTTATTTGGCTTCTTTTCCCCCCACTGTCATTTCTGTACAGATTTAATACAACAGAAACATGGCTTCCACTGAGAGCTACAGGTAGCATCGTTCGGAAGCTCCCTATAATTGGTGTCTGCCATGCCAGCTGACAGCAAGTTATGTAAATCACAGCAAGGACCCTACAACCCCTAAAGGCATGATTTTTTAAAACTCAGTGCACAGGAAAACTATAGTAAAGTACCTTCCACCAAAGGGATCGCCACAGCCATGCACATTCAACCTTTTCAAACGGGCTGTGTTCAGTTCTGCAGGTTATAAAGCCCCTTTGAAGGGCAGTAGAGCAAGCCACCAGAAGTGACATTATTGTCATGGCTCCTTTCACTCTTACCTTTCTGGCAGCTTCTATTTACATGCATTCAAAGTAGTAACAGTCTCCTAGTTCTGAATGATGACTGTCTTGTTATGAAAAGGATGTATGTTTACCTTTAGCAGAGGAAATGGATTGTACATCCAACAGACTGCAAGAATACCTGTAAATTTACAGCAATCTGTTGTTACCTGATTCTGATAATGGTCAGTACTAAAAGCATGTGCTTTGGGTAGCCTGGTGGGACACCACCTCCGGTTGTATCACAGCCATGCCCTCCAAGAAGCTTCGCTGAGCTAACTTCCACCTTTTGCTATTCCAACAGCTGTACAATGCCTGTCTCACAAATAGGCAGCCAGTTTCTGTGCAGGGTGGATAAAAACCTAAAGCAGAAAGCTTTACTATCACATGTGTAGCAACGGCAGTGGTACGTGTACTATTGGTTTCCAGACAAACAGAGAGTCATACACAGAGAGCTACTGATACCATACTCATTGCTGCAAGACCACAGTACAGGCACAGTCACTGTCTCAATCCAGCAATCATTTCTCTGGACTGAGGGCCCCCTCTCAATGTTACCCCCTCCCAAGTATGGAAGTATCTCCCCACAGAGGCTACCGGGTGCCAACACTGTCTGAATGCCAGGTTAAACTTGGCCTATACTTCCAGCCAATTAATTGCACGTGACAGAGCACTTAAGTTAGCATTCTTTAGCAGGCGGAATATTGCATTTATATTAAATTTTTAGCGGCTTAAACTGAAAAAGGGGAGGTAGATTGTGTTGGGAATTCCGAGGGAAGTTGCATGAACAGAACAGATAAGAATGGGTAACAAAATATAGCTAAGGCAAAAGAAAGGGAGTAAGGGAAAAGAAAAATGGGAAAATCAAAAAGAAGCATGGTGGTAATGAACACAATTGTCCCGAGCTTTCACTTGATGAACTTCTTCCACTGGATAGTATGCAGAGAGAGAGAGAGAGAGAGAGAGAGAGAGAGAGAGAGAGAGAGAGAGCGAGCGCACACGTGCGTACTTGTGTGTGCAGGCATGCCCAGATGCATTTATGTGTCTGGCAATGTTCCCATTTCTATCGACATATTGCACCTGGTCCAACTCCCACTCCTAACCATCAGTTGACAGCATTGTGGAAGGCAAACGTGTATCCACAGCTGTGACCACTGAGTATATATTTGAAGGCTGAGTGTTCTGTGTAAATAAAAGAATCACCAAAGATTCTCATATACATAGAGGCTGTATTATATTTGGAGCAAATTCATCTGCAAACAGAATTTGGCCATCACTTACATTTTGTCTAATCAGCTTTCCCATTGCTTCTACATACCTGGTCCTCCTGTATTTATTTATATTTTCGTTTAAATAAGATGAACTAACTTCTTTCATCTCGTGTTTTGCAAGAATCTACATGAAAGGTTGGGCAGAAAAGTCACCTTGTTTCAAAATTACAGCCCAGAGATTTGACAGTAGGAAAGAATGAAACATGTTCAGATGATAATGGACCTGCAGCTTATTTTTCAGATGTTAAAGTGACTTAACAGTTCATTTATTTACCAGTGCTAAGACTTGTTTAAGGCTGCCAAAGAGCCATAGAAAACCTTTTAAAATCCATGAAAAGTATCATTATTTCTCCTTCACTGTCCAAAATCAAGCTGCAATAGCACAGTTGCAAAATGTCTCTTGAGATTCCTAAACTAAGAATATGTTGGGCCTGGAATATTCACTCTCTTTTGTCATTTGAGTCCATAGGTAGTAGAGTGAATAATACATATTTTACCTCATTATCCAAGACTCCAAACTGAAGGTTAGATTTAGGCTAGTTTTGACTGAGCCGTAAGCCTTTTTCCAGGTTGAAGTCATTATTGTCTGGAAAAAAATATGCTGGAGGAGAGGAAAAAGAGAAACAAGTGTTATAAAATTTTTGCATCACCCGAGGTTATGTCAGATGAGTTATGATATGGAATACTGACTTTGACATGAAGCATCACATCACGTAAAAAAAAATAAAATAAAAAAGGAAAGGAGGGGTAGCTCATAAAGATTATATTCCAAAATTGTGGTATGGTTAACTTCATGGGCTGGGATTGTTTTTCTACCTTTTTTATGACCTTTCATATAAAAGGTAGCTAGTACTGTCTCGCACTTACACACAAACACATACATATGGATTTTGGGCCTGCTCAAAACTTTTCACAGTTAATTAGTAATGCCTGTATCAAAACACTCACCCTACCTCTGGGCTTTGGGGGATTGTCCTGTTTCATGGTAAGTGATTTATTTTTTAAAGTTGTTTGGCACATCTCCACCAAAAATGCTTCCAAGAAATTTCAGCCCAGGATCAGCTGGGAAACATCAGCTTCACATGCTGACACACAGAGGCGGCTTTTGGAAATGGAGCCCTCCAGTTGACACATCAGTGGGAATCTTTTAGCTCTGTTTGAGTCTGCGATACACCAAGTGCCTCTATTCAAGGTTTTAAACCTCTTAAAGGAGGAAGTCCCACCTGGTTACCTTGCTATGCATTTCCCAGTCTAGGAATACTGTTTTTACCTGCTTGTTCCTTTTTCATGAGAAAGTTCACTTGGAATCTTTTCTTCAGCATCTAAAATGTTTCTATTTCCCCCTC
This sequence comes from Varanus komodoensis, assembly GCF_004798865.1. Lineage (NCBI taxonomy): Eukaryota > Metazoa > Chordata > Lepidosauria > Squamata > Varanidae > Varanus > Varanus komodoensis. The sequence goes on along the minus strand of NW_025335408.1, from coordinate 8,980,299 downwards.
CATTCCACACTCGTGGTCCAACAATACATTAACTCAAGAAGAAACAGAGGAACTATGCTCTGTTCGTGTCTTGTTCTAGGACGATCTTGCTTCTTCCTGACACACAGCAAACTCCAACAAGATGAGAGCGGCCTCATGCTTCTTCTTGTGGTATTTCAAGGATAGAAATGTTTAGAAAGCGATGCAACACTTGCAGAACTAGGGTCATTTCATTGCCACTGTTGTACTGGCATTGAATGCTGTTGAATGCACTCTTGCTTTGGTAATGATGCAATAGCAGGGGTTATCAGTTTCAGACTAGCAAGAGCCAGTACAGCTGCACTTCACACATTGCTACCCTGTGATGCAAATTTCCCCAACACACAGCTATGGTAATGCAAGCTAATCTGCATTCCATCTTGCAAGTCCTGGTGGACCACATGGTGCCATTAGTGACCAATGGGCTCCCAGACACTTTTCTGGGTACCTACCAAACTCCCTTACCCCTCCCACTCACAGAATGGATATGCATGTGCATGTATGAACGGGACAGAGAGTATAGGGCAGGGGTGAGTTGACTTGCAGTAGAGGAGGCAGGAAAGAAAAAGAGTTTGCTTTGTGTGAAATAGGCACTGAAATCTGTGGGTTCAAAGGAATCATTTAGTCTGTTGGAGTTCAGACTCCATTTCTGCCTTGTCCTCAGCCTTTTGGGATGGTTCCTTATGGATTGTGACTAGCCATGCCTCCCATGCCATTTGATGCACACGGCAGTTCGACAAATCCCAAAAGAGTGTCCCCAACCCAGGCAGATTGCTGTATCTACACAGCCGGATGTGTCCATATCAGTCATCTCACTATCAGTCCTAGAAATTAACTGGGAATAGCATTTTCAGCCTGTGTCTTCTCTGTGTAGTATTTTGTGATCCTATCTAATACTGCCGTGTGTGACCAGCAGTAAGATTATTCCTTAGTTTTGTGCTTAAGGAGGGAGGTTTGTAACAAAGGTTATGTTATGTTTTATGTCATTTGTGAAGTTGTGCCCGACCCATTGCAAGCTCATGGGCAACAAGAATGGCAAGTTATGGGGAAAGATATGAATTGTGGTTGGGAAGACATAAACAACTAATTTTGAAATCCTTTGCCAGGGAAGAATAAATTCTTCCTGTTCTCTCAGAAAGCCTCCTTTGCTTTGTGAGGAAAGATTCTTGGAGGAAGGGTTGGTAGAGAAATAGGACATACTCCATAGGCTTTGCATCTCTGGGACATAATTTGTCCTCATGATACTTTTGGTGTTAAAGGGGCAAGGTCTCTTCACTACTGCAAATATCTCTTTGGAAGAAGGATTAGGATCCTTTGGAGATGTGTTCTAAAGCCCCAATTCTTTCTCCACTTCTGACAAGCTTCCCTTTCAGCGTGCTTCCTTTCTGCATCAAGGCTCCTGTATGAATGCTGGCCTCTGCTGTCAAAACATCAATGCTGCCCCATGTGGTGTCTGGCCCATTATTACAGAACACAGCAGATAGGTTATCACCACAGTTGGCCAACTGGACATGGGTGCCTTCCCTGCTGAAAGAACTCCCCTGGCATCTGATTTGCTTCCAGGCCCAATTCAAAATGCTTGTGATTAGGAATTGTGGCCACGTTACCTGAAGGACAGTGTTCACTTGTATGAGCCGGCCCACCTGCTAAGGTTGTCAGTAGATGGCTTTTTAAGTACCCCATCTGTTCAGATGGTCTGTCCTGTCAGGATCAGGAAGCAGGCCTTTGGAGTAGATGCATCTAGGCTTTGGAGCTCCTGAGGAAAGGTCTTCTTGTCCATGCAACAATAGCTTCTCCTGTACACTGAGGCCTTTCATTTTTAGGAAGACTTTTGGATTGACCACAAGTGATCAAGCTTGTAGAAAAACTCTTGTATCCTTCTAAAAATGTCATGATCTCAGGCACCATTTTGACCTGACTACATAAATGACAGCATATTTACTGTGAGCACAATGCAATGGCCAAGCACTGCATAAAACACACCAATACCCAACCCTGCTCCTAAAGCTCCCAGGCTGCAGTAGCACTGTGCAGTGCAGCACAATGTCTCTCACCATTTCACTTGCACACATCATCTAGCAGCCTGTTCCTTCAAGGTTCTCAGGCTGATGCTTTCTTGTGGCAAGAGTGATGCCACAGGTGGGGCCCTCAGCTGGAGCAGTCCCGGGATCTTCAAGGTGGGAGAGCATGTCCTTGGCTGGTTGTTAGTGGCCTGACTTGTTAGCATGCATCCAGGACCTCTCTGAGTCGACCTGAATGGAAGTGTCATGTTGTTGGAGGCCTCAGAGGGGTTTTGCTGCAGTCCTGTAAAGAGTCCCTTTACATGCATAGTATAAGGACACATGCAGGATTATGACTTACATGCATCCACAGAAATATTAGTATCTAAAACACACACACACATCTGGATCAGGATGATAAGACGCTAACAGTCCATCTGATCTTTGATTAAAACAATATTCAGCTTTTATACTCCAGTTGAAAGCTACAAGTTAGTTACGCAACATTATTTGTTTAACTATCCCTTTACATTCCTCTGTGATCAAATGAGAGGGCATTCTGAGCCTTCTGAGAGACAAAGACTGTATTTGGTTAGGATAACAGCCTTGTTATGTTCCATTTAGCTTAATACCATTGAGCTTTTGGATCTAGAATTGTCATCTGTCGCCAAGATTAATAGACAGTATTTTCTTTCTCAGTCTGTGGGTTTCATTTCACAAATTAACCGATCACACCGAAAGTTGGCTTCAGTTCATGAGCTGTTAAGCCTACAGTAGCAATGCTATTTGAAAGCAAAATAAATAGATAAATTGGTGTGAGTAATCTCTGATGTTCACTTTTCCCTTGGAACCCTTATCACTTGGCACATGATATGCAGTTCATTTTCTGTTTATTTATTTGCAGCATTTATTACTCCAGCCTTTAGTCCAAAGGGCTCTCAGAGAAGCTTACAAAAGATGAGTAACTTGACAATCCTTGGCTTCAACTTTACGCCTAAATTTAAGACACAGTACACAAAGAATAAGCAGGAGGGAAGGAGGGAGGAACATGTTTATTTCAACTTCCTCTCCAGTTCACAAGATGGTTATTTTGAATGGCCTCTGAAGGGGAGGAAGAGCCCACCTGGCCGGAGCAGAAGGGGATAGAGGCAGATCCCCTCCTGGGTTGCTTCTTCCTGGCCTGTTCACAGGCAGTGGCAGACAATGTTAAGGGTGGGATTTCCATGCATGTTTAGACGGGGGGGGGGGGGGGAAGGTTTGTAGGAGAAGTTGGACAATGTAGCACTTTTCTGTCTAAATAAGCATAAGAATTGCACCATAAGTCATACAAACCTAGATGAGACATCCATGGAACACTTTTGTCATCAGGGAAAGATGGTGAGCAGATCATATTGGCCACAGAGGTTCTCTGCCAAGATGATGGCTTGAAGATGTCCAAAAATCTGTCAGTCTTTGTATAATTGGGAGTGAAATAGCATCTTTCTATTAGCCTTCCCTACTCCTTATTTTAAACTAACTGTAACTTTATTTTATATTCATTCTAATTTCTATGAGCCAGCACTTGGTCTAAAAATTAAAAGTTCAGGAAAGCATTATGATCAAGTAAGAAATACTGAGAAAACGAGTGTTCATGCATTTCTTTGTCACCTGGTACACAGTGAGCAGCCCGATTCAGGAGTCAATGGTAGTCTCCATTTGTCATTATATTAGACTTGCTCATTAATACATTTGTGATGGGCCAATTTTCTTTTTTTAAAATGAAATTAAAAGTAAAAGTAAAGAGAAAATTAGTCTTGTTAAAAAAAAACCATTAAACTTATAAAAGTTTTAAAAGCTTTTTCCTTAGTATTATTTTGTGTTGGTCCAAAATAATATAGTAAACTTTCAAACCTGCCTGTGTTAAAAATGAGGAGCAGAATAAATGTGGAACAGAATAAATAAGTCTAACGACTAAGAGCCAGTGTGGCGCAGTGGTTAAGAGCGTGGGACTGGGACTCAGGCGATCTGGGTTCTAGTCCCCGCTCAGCCATGAAACCAACTGGGTGACTTTGGGCCAGTCACAGACTCTCAGCCCAACCTACCTCACAGGGTTGTTGTTGTTGTGGGGATAAGATGGAGAAGGAGAATGATGTAAGCTGCCTTGAGCCCTTTCTAGGAAAAAGGCAGGATATAAATCGGGAAATAAATTAATAATAATAAATAAATAAATAAATCGTCCTGCTAAAGGCCAGTAAAAGGAAGGACATTCCAAAGATGCGCAACTACCAACAAGAAAAAGGAAAAATAAACTGCCCCTGGGAGCAGCAATCTCACAGCTCTTGCTAATGGATCAGAGAAGGTCCTCAGATGCTGACTTAAAGCTGGGCAGGCTCATGAGATAAAGGTCATCCTTCAGATAACCTGGCCCCAGACTGTTTAGGGCTACATATCAAACTTGAACCAGTTCTACAAAAGTGTCTTCTCCACGATGTGCAATCCATGGCACATGCCTGCGTGGATGAGACAGGAAGCCAATAAAAATGTATTCAGGCCAATGGCTATTTTTAGCCAGCAGGTGGGCAAGGGCAGCGTGTGCCAGAGCCGTCTGAGCACCTGCCCCTAAGCCTGCTGAGTCGGTGCATGGCGCACCTGGTCCACTTTGACCTGGCTGACAAAGATGTGGTGTTGTGGCTTGGACATGTTCTAATTCAAGATGCGATTCTTGAACTACTTATCTGAGTGAGTCCCACTGAAATGAATGGGACTGACTTCTGAGTGGGCATGAATAAGCATGTGCTTTCAGTGCCAAATCATACACATGTGTGCACATGCATTTGTGTGCACAAGCACACATTGTCTGTAGCTTTCTTACCTGGTATAATAGTGAAAGAAAACCATATTTTTATTCAAGCATTTTAATGAACTAGCCAAACCTATCTTAAACAAAATGTGCATGTAGAACAAAGAAAAATTAAGCTTTATTTAAAGTCATTTTTTGTACTATGTTAAAACATAAAGCAGTTTATAAAGTAAGAAGGAACTTTCTTTTTCCTTGGCTATACCATTAAATAGTATGTTCACTCTAAGTGAAAATTTAATAATTTTAATGCTGAATTTTACTAACAGAATATAGCAAGGTTTCATCTATTTGCATAACTTTTGTTCCTATTTTTTAAAAAACCAAAGACTTGGAACATGAAATATAAAATGTCATGATTAACAAGTATCACTATATACTTTTTAATATTTTTTGTTTTCCTGGGGATACTAAGCATAAAAAATGGGTCAGCTATCAGGTCATTCGCAAAGGGGAATTAAATTGGAACAGAATGAATCAAATGCTTTTGTTCAGCCAACTACATAATCAAAGGATAAAGATTCCAATTGAACAATTTAGTATCCAACTTCCCTAAGTAATCTTTTTTGTTATAAATCACAATATTTCACTTCAGAGTTAGCCAGAGTTAGTTTTAGATTTAGGGACGAAGCACAAGGGGACGGAGTTTTATGGGTAGTTGGGAGTTTGCCTCTTTGGCACAGTTGTCCTTCCAGAGCCGCAATGACATGATGGCAGAAGCCTGAGAGAGACCCCACAGCAGGACACCAAGTCCCTGGAAGGCTGAGTGGCACCCCCTTTTCACCCTTTCTCTGTGTCTGGCCATTGTGACAATAGTACCTTTAAAGGAACCTAAATACAAAGGCTTCCCCGGTCCCCCAGTACTTTGATATCTTATAAGATTCAGTATCTTAGAGCTTCTCTGTTACAGAATGAAAGTGCTTTAGTTTTTTAGATGTTACAGCTTGACTTCAAGGTGGTATAGCTGCTTTTGAATAGGGAGCCCCTTGACAGTGCAATCATTCCCTGTGATCATGTATGCAAAAAGACACACACACATCCCCAAAACTGGGTACCTAAGGTTAGGTGCTTGAATTGGTATGTACAAGAGATGGCCTTTGAGACTTGAACAGTGGCCAGGTTTTGAAAGAAACTGAGCAGCTGCAATTCCCATGAATTTCCTGTAATGCTTAAATCAATGGAAGCTGTGGGTGACCATCCTATTTATTTGCTCCACAGGAAACATTCTTTTCATAGTCTATAATGGTTAAAATGTGTGGTTTTGTATGTTAGTTTGCATACAGTTTAAAGCCTCAAGCAACCATCTTGAAGTTATATTCTGAAGGTACACAATCTGGAATGCTGAAACTTTAAAAAGCCATGTTAAACCTGAGTGAGATGACTCTGCCATTGCAGAAATACTTCTCAGATACTTCTGGAAGCTGCACAATAGTGTTTTTAAACTGCAAGCCATTTTACTATTTCACAAGATGTCATTCAGATATCATGTTTCCCCAGTTACCTCTTCCTCTTACCCTCTTTGTATCACTAAAGAGGACACCAATAATCTCACCACACATCAACTGGGTGATGAAATAAGGGATCTCTCCTATCATTTAAATCCACTAGGGAAAAGGATTTCAATGATGAGGGTCAGGAGAGCTTCTACTGTCAGTGTTATGTTTAATTTGATTTACTGATTTATATGCTGCTTTTGAAATAGAAGATTTCTCAAGTCAGTTTACAGTGGCTATCAAAAGCATTTTAAAGCCAAAGTTTATTATTTATTTGTATTTATTGCATCCAAATCACTAGAATAAAAAACAGCAGCATGAAAATTGAATTTCTACAAACACTATAGCAGAGATTGGGAGTTATCAGTCAAACAAAGCTTTTACAAAAGATTTAGAATTACTGTACTGTCCTTTCAAGCAACTATCTTGACATCATTCTTTTTGGGATACCCAACCAAAACAAACCTTGCTGACACATTTTTAAATACACTCCAGAGAGATTTTCTGTAGCTGTAGAAGAAAGGGTGATTTGTAAGATGAAAAAGTTGACTTAGAAGCTTCTGGCATCCAAGATGTTCATCATAGGGTTCACAGTGTTTTGGAAGTCCAATTCATGAAAGAAGTAAAAGAGATGCAGCTAGCTGGATATTACATCTATTGGCCAGAGAACCTCTGCTGTCATGATCAATTTTCTTGCCAAGTAGTAGGAGCACAGAATACTACATTTGTCTTCTTCACATCTAAGCTGCTATTATTGCCTGAGTAATACCACATGGAGTGTTCGATGTTCACGTGTTCTACACTCAGGTCCTAGAAGGCTCCTTTTGGAACTTTTGAAGCTAGAGATCCTTCAGGCTATTGGGCAGTATAAAAATGTCATCTTTGCAAGGTCCTCCACAGGACCTCGTTCAGAGAATTTACTGTGCCTGCTTCTGTATCCATGTTCTTCAGCCACTGGTTGCTCCTAGTGCTAATGAGGCTAACAAAACACAGGAAGGTGAGTGAGCAACATGGCAGCATAAATATATACAATGCACAGAATACAACGTAATGTTTTACGAATGCTAGTGCAAAATCAAAAATGTGAATCCTCTGTCATTACCTGCAGCCTGACAATGAAACCAAAAGCCCCAGGAGCTATAAGTTATTTATTTATTTACTTCATTTTCATGCTGCCCAATAACTGAGGCTCACTGGTCAGTTTAAAAAAAGGTTTAAAACACACAAACAAGAAAATAATCAACATACGCCAATCAAACCACAGCAATGGCCAGTGCTGTGGGAAGAGGTGCTGGGATGTGGCTGGATGGCTTTTTTTACTGCTAATAGCTGTCCCCTAATCAGCCACTTCCACATACTTTTCTTTTTGCTCCTCAGTCAGCATCACACAGACATTAGAAGCAAGAAGCAAGAAACATTACAAATTAGTAATGTTAGAGATGTCTAGGATTCCCTAAACTATATATTGTCACTCATCTAATTCTTGTTTGCATTTACAATCACTGCTTACTCTACATGTACGGGAAAATTGTGCAAATCAAGGAGTGATCAAACATGAAATTTGTGCAAGTTTACCCAAAGTCATTCAACATTTCTAATTTGTAAATTTTCTCAATTAACTAATGTGAGGCTGATTCAGAGTACAGGGGAAATTTGTGCAAATTGAATATGTACAAATAGAATGCAGGCCAGCATCTGACCGCTGATTATCTTTTGGGGCAGATATGAGCTCACACTCAAGACCATGCCTGAGGCTTTGAACAGGACACACTGACATGTTTTCTGAGTGAAAACACATTTTTCATACACTCCTAATTAGAACAGTGTGAGATTACAGCCACAGCCAAGTCCCAGTGTTTCAGCTTTGGCATTTTCTCCAGCATGAAGAAATAATGAGCTTTACACACATCTTTGTGGTTACCTATCACCATCCACACCTGTGAGAAATTCAAAATAAAAAGGAAGCAAACACACCCCAGTTTGGACACTCGCTTCCACATCTGGTAAGGGGAACATGGAAAGGAACAGGGAGAGATGACACAAGCCCTTAGACATCTTCTGAATTCACAATGCAAAGATACTATGTAGAAAGGAACCGTAGAGTCCTGGTACCTATTGTGAGGAACCTCTCATGCCTGTAAGCGTTAAAAGAAATATACGTGACCTGCAGACTGACTTTATGCACATTTTATCAGGAATACAAAGGAAGAGACTTAACATTATCCTCCTGCTTCTAGAGATCATACAATGCCACCTCCATTGTGGAACTATACAGGGAACACTTGTGTTAGTTTGTTTCTTTTATGCATTGTTTTGCCTGCACTGGTTGTTTGGTTTACCTGTGTTACTTGCTAGCTTTCTTTCTCCCAAGCCTAGCAACAAGAACAAATTCTTCCCAATCTAGATCTTGAAAGGAGGAAATACAAAAATCACAGGAAGCAAGAGCTAGCATTTTGTTCTCAGAAGAAATGGCATGAATGGTAGTGGGAAGCCTGTGATCTCACTTTTCTCTTAGCATAACATGATTCCAGCCCCCGCAATGAGCTTCCTGCCTCTGATCGGTTGTTGGATAATATGGCATTGCAAGCAGGCTTTCCTTGAAGGACTGGAGAACCAAGAGAAGCTCGAGCAAGCTCTCTGTTAACTGCTTTTCTGAACCTCAGCAAGTTATGAATATGCATGCATTTGGGGTGGCACAAATGTTAATATCTAAATGTGCTAAAGTAACTTACTGCTTCATGCTCCTGTCTTTCATAAGCACTAGGGAATTCTAGGGTTAGGCTTTTGCAGTATCTGTTTCCTTGGGTGAAAGCTTACTTGAGATTCAACCTGTCAGTCCTCTCCACAAATAGAACACTTATACAGGTTCATGAAGTCCACATTCCTGGTTCTGGAACACCAGTTGGCCCTCAGTGGTCATTAAGCTGATTAGATAGAGCAGAGGACCCCGGATAGTGCGTGTGAAGCCTTCACTGCCTGCCCCCTTCAAAAATGTGAAAATAGAAACATAGAAACATAGAAAACAGAGCGAGTCAGAAGGGGTCTCCCGGGCCATCTAGTCTGACCTCCGGCACCAGCTGGCTCCACTCACGACATGCCCACCATGTGGACGTCCAGCCTATCCTTGAACACCCGCACTGATGGGGCCTCAGCGACCTCTCGTGGAAGCCCATTCCACACCCTCGGGGTCCTGACAGTCAGGAAGTGCTTCCTGGCATCCAAATGGAACCTTGGCTCCCTGAGCTTTGCTCCGTTGGAGCGCGTCCTGCCTTCCTCTGCAGGGGAGAAGAGGTCTCTACCCATCTCCATTTGACTGATTAGGGTGTCATGATCCCTTCCTGTTCCAGAACCTTCTGCTGATTAGCTGCTCACACCACAAAAATAGAAAGAAAGAGTTGCTTCTTGCCCCCATCCAATCTTCTATCTGCATAGACCTTTCTCCTTTGGCCCAGTGATGCTTACTACTGATGCCAGGAGGAAAAGGAAACTGCAGCTTCAGCTCCGAAGTGATTGCACAGCAGCCTGTGCTGCTGATTCCACAGCACGAATTGTTGCTTGGCAGTAGTAATAGTTGTTAGGGTCACTGGAACAGGGAGGAAGCTAAAGCCAAAGCCTCCTCTGATTTCCAGCAGTCAAGACCCCATCAGTAGTGCTGCTTTTGTGCCTCTACGTTATCAAAATCAAAACCACCATCATCATCTTTATTTATTTCTATAATGTACAATAACTGAAGCTCTCTGTGAAGTTTAGCAAAGTTCATGGAAGCAGCTATTTTTGTTGGGGTCACTGATGATGTGGTGAAGGCGTTAGCTTCCCTGACATTTAGTAATCCCTGAATCCATTCCTCACTAACCAGCCTAGTGATTTCTCCAACCTGAACCCATTATATGTGTGTGTGCATGAGTGTGTGCGCATGCACATACAGACTCACATGTTATTTCCCTGGCCTTCTGCCAGTGCTTAACGCAGGCCTCAGAATCAAAATGGGTCCCTGTTCTAGATTAATATACTGATAGTCTATATAAAAAGTATAAAGAAACTGGCATGTATTCCAAAAGCTGAAATATACATTTCTACTATTGTGTGCCAGTATGGAGCAATACACCCTGTGTATATGTTGCAGTACCACAAACACTGAGAGCTTTTGAGGTTATGGACACCAAGCAAATTTCTTTCTTCAAAAGGGCATAACTAACTTAAAACATAGAACAAAGAAACAGATGGACATTTGTACATATCAACAATGATAAAATATGGGATGGGGGGTTGTCCATGAATGTTTGTTTGGTTTATTCCACGCCTTACTTTCTCAGGATACTGTAAAAGTTTACATGGGGTTTTCTGGTTTCCATTCAATAGGATTTGAAAGAAGAGTGCTAGTTGTTGTGAAGCCAATGCAAACTTTTCTTTCCTCTGCAGAAGCAAGACTGAGGAATGTTTAACTTCTCTGGTTTAAATTCTTTATTAAAAAGTGAGAGTTTGTGTTGGCAGAAAAACTGCTGTTGCAAGCTGCTTGTGCATCAACCTCATAGGCTTGATATATTTTTAAAAGGCTTGATATATTGCCAGATACTGTACTGTTCAGAAGATAGATGATGAAGAAAACTATTAGGATTCAGTATTTGTTCCATTCATGGATTTCAAACAAGTAAATAAATATGTACTAGTCCTCATATATCCATGACAAAAAGAAATAGAGAATAAATTGATACTGCACTAGGCAAGTCATTCCAAAAACAGAGTGAAATATGACAGGAGACCGCAGTTCTTTGGGGTGATATGACTGGCATAGTTTGAAGAAAGTGGTCTCACAACTTGACACAGAGAGCTCTACTCATTTTGCTTGCAAGTGAAATAATTGTATGGAGTTATTACACCACTTAGCCCTCTTAAGAATTATAATATCAGGGTCCTAAAGTTGTAATGTGCCATTTCAACTGTAAGTACTTTAACATTTAATATCTCAGCCACTCTGGATTCTTTCCACCTAAAAGTTGGCAAGCACCACTGTCTATACAGAGTTGGTTTTTGTTTTGTTTTGTTTTGTTTTTTATGGTTTAAAATTAGTTATGGTGCAGCCACAAGACCTGGCTAAGCTGGCTTTATACATTTTCTGAAATAAACTAGCTCTTGTTTTTTTTCCTAAAAAAGAAAGAAAGTAGGCTACACACACATACCCAATTGGCTTTGATTCTCCCAGAATATTGATCTTAATATTTTGAGACCAAAGCAAAATTGGACTTATTGTAACATTTTCTCTCATGGGGAAGACCAATTTTCTTTGGAATAAAACTGCTGTAAGCACTACTAGGTTTTCTGAAGTGGAATGAGAAGTGGGGGGCTGATCAAACTGTTTCCCAGAATTGGTACAATCCATTTAAAATACTGAACTTTTAATGGTTAATTAAATCAAATATCAGCACAATAAATCACTAAGAGAAGGAATACTCTAGATAGAACAGGAAAAGAGAGTAACCCTAACCCAGATATTTCATTCTGAAACTTGGATGAGGTAAACTGCTCTGATAAAAATGAAAATTGGACTTAATGCTAAGTTCAATTTTTCTGGCAATTATATCAGAAGGAGAGGACAATTGCTCCAAACCATTTTTCATCCCAAAGATGCATCTGCTTAAAGCCACTAGGCATCAATGTTGTAAAGTGAAAGAACACATGAATAGCTGGGGAAATTTTTAAAAACACAATTCCACCAAAATGCCTCTTCCAGTGGAGATGCTCTGATCCCCTATGTGTGTGGGGGTGACTGGGGTCATTCACTTGCTTTGCATATTGACCCAACCACTTTGCAAGGGTTCTGATGATTACATGATTTTAATATACCATATGTTATTTAATTAATTGTTGAATCTATAAGTTATATTTGCATATGGGTAAAACGATATTCCTGAACCAAACAGCAGACTTTGTTTTGCTTGTGTAATAACACCTACTATAGCAGGTTTTCCCTCCTATAGGAGAAAATAGAAACTGTCTGCTAAGATGGTACTTGACATCTGCAAGTTTTTACAAGCTCATGGATTAAAAAAGCTAGGCATCCATCCAGCCATTCATTCATTTAAAGTCACTGCCTGATTCAGTGTGGCACCTTTTAGCCAATTAAAGTTGCTTTGTTTTTGTTTTGTTTTTTGTTTTTATCAGCTGAACTCAAAAGGAAAAGCAGAGACTCAGAAGCAGTGCTTTTTTTTTTTTTTTTTGTCATAGAATGCACTGGAATGGAGTTCTGGCACCTTTTTTTGACAGATTTTCCAAGTTTTAAAAGTAACTTTTGAAAATTTGATGTTTGGTCCACGTGGATTCGAATCGCCCTGTCGAGCGTAGCAGGTTGGCGGCAAAATCATTAAAAGGGTGCATGCAGACTGCTTGCGTGTCGAATCCGATGCATGCGTACTTCGTCCACACTGGTTGTGATGGTGCTGCTCAGCTTGTGGCACTTCTTGGCTTGTGATTGGTCGTGTGGTCACGCACTGAGTGCTTACTGCGGGCGATGACCGTTATGTTTCGTTACACAACTGACGTGTGTGGGTGTGTGTACAGTGATTGACTACGTGTGAAAGGTAAATAATTTCATGAGCTCCGGCACCTTTTTTCTTACAAAAAAAAGCACTGCTCAGAACAGTACCCAAGAACGACTGCTTTGAATGAAGGTCTCAGACAAACTGTTCCTCAGGAAAGCAAAAGTTCCTACATGCAAGTTTACCATATGCAACTGTTTCCAGCACTGCTGTAACCAGCCCTAAAGTCTAAGGAAATGGCTTCCAGGATTCTTTTATCTGGAGTTGAATGACTGTAATCACCACAACGGACATCTCTGGAATTAGAGTAAGGCCTATTGACCCTCATGCTATCCAGTGGATTTTTGTCCCTTTTTGGAGGGGAGGGTGACCAGACATCCTACTTTACAGAGGACTGTCCTGTCTTCTTTTAAAGGTATCTCATTTGATTTAGGTTAAAGATAAAGAACATGAAAATTGGGAACAGTATATTGGAAGCTGCCCATTAAGAGTTAACACATAGACTGCAGGAGATAAATCACCTGATCCCATTTTTGCCCTTTATGGTGCAATGCTTTATATTTCTAATTAAATAAGAGAAAATATTTCCAAATTTGCATCTTTAAATCTTTAACCCCTCCTTTTCCTGAATCTTTCTGCCTTTTTTGTTAAATAAAATTTCTTCTGAAATCAAATTCCTGTGGGCCTGAACTCGAGATATTTTCGGTACGTACCACTTCCTCTGTCCATCTTCACTGTGTTGAACTGGCTGACTGAAGAGTTTTAGTTCCAAAGGGATGGTAGTTACATGGGACCTGAAGCCCATGAAGGTGTCATGGCAGCCATGGCTCTGCAATAGAGGTTGAAGACACATTCACAATGTGAAGGACCAATGTATGAAGACCATCTTTAATCCCCTTATTACCCAGATGGATAGAGATTCTTCCCTTTTCACCAATCATATGTTTCTTGGATGTTTTGGTAAGTCTGAGTTTCTCTCACCCCCCCCCCCCCGCCACACTGTTTCGGGTATTTCCATTCCCTTTCTCCTGATTTGCTCACACTATTGGCTAAATACTACCATTGTGCCCAAACATCTTTTGCCATTGGATCCCAAGTGGTTTTTGTTGTTGCAGGAGTTTTAGATTTTTTCCCTAGTTTGTGACTACATTTAAGAGTCTGAGATGTGTTGATCCAGTAAAAAATTGGTGTAAGCCAGCATCCTTACCTAGACAAGATTGAACCATTCTACTCTTCCTCTAATATTTTCAATGTTTCTGATGCATTGGATGATTTTAAGGCATATCCATACTACCTTGGTTTAGCGTGATTGTCTTGGCTTTCATCCTCTGGCCAGAATAGTCCCTGTTCTCAGAAGATATAATATTGGTATGTGAGTGTGCAGAGGGTTCAAAACAAGGAGGGATTAAGACTTATTTGGCCAGTCATTGGATCTGCCCAATCCTTTGGTCTTCAACTGGGGGTGGTGGGGGGATATTACTCTTCCTGGAAGAACTCCAGCATTAAGATGGTACTTTTGACAGCTTTGTTTTTGCACCTTCCGTTTGGCATTGTTGCGGAAGTTTTTGATGAGTTGTATGCTGCTGCGGCAACTTTTGCACCACTGGAGGGGAGTTCTCAGCCATGAAAACTCTCAGCCATTTATGGTATACTTCATCTTCTCCATTACAGCACTGTAAAAGTGTTTCTCATGTGTGGTCTGACACTATCTGTGGATGAGAGGTAGCAGGCCTGACCATGTGTGTTTCCCTCTTCACTTTTCCTGAACTGAAATTCCCTTCCTAAAGCAAAGAGGAATCCACATTTGGCATTGTTTCCATCATTGCAATGGCTAGCTTGCTGGCATGCCACATGATGCTCACCTCCAAGTTGTCCTTAACACACTATGTGTGTGTTGCTTCCCAGATCTCTTCAGACCAGTTATATCATGGCTTGCATTTTCTCATGCAATATATTGTAGTGGGTGGTGCTAAACTTGTAGAGGTTTGCAGGGAGAAAAGAGTGGTTTCAGTGTGTTGGGAGTAAGGAGTTGTACTTTAAGAGGTAGTAACTATCAAGCTTTTTCAATATCAACACTTTGCTGCTTTTCCAGCTTCTCATACCCCTCCTCTGAAATACTACTTCCCTTCTCCCTTCCCTTGCCCTTTCAGATAATAACATTTGCCATGTCTTTTCAAACTTTCCCAGTTGTCTCCTGTGTCCTCTTGCTTGAAGGAACGCTTAGCTGAAACATGTCTACTCAGTAAATCACACTGACTTCAATGGAACTTACTTGTGGGAAAGTCAGCAGTGGGAGAGGGACTGGACTTGCTTGCTTTTGGGTGAAGGAGAATGGAATGCTAGTCCTGTTGGCTTTACCCCTCTCAGGATCAAGCTGCCTTTCCGTGATTTTATTTTTTGCAGGGAAAAAATCACAGCTGTTCATAGCTAACAGACTGGCAGTGGAGTGTGCATGTGGAATATCCCTGCACACGTTCCTTTCTAGCTTCTCCTCCTTCTCTTGCAATTTATTTATTTATTTATTCGATTTATAACCTGCTTTTTTCCTACAAAGGGCTCAAGGCAGCTTACATCATTCTCCTCCTCCATCTTATTGCATTTGTGTGTGACACAAGATCATATTGTCAACACAGTGGAAGGTATGCTGTATTCACTAGCGTGTGCCTCAACTGTGATAAATGTGTTTTGCATAAATATCATGATTGTGCCTCATCCTGCTACTTCCCAAAGCATATTTTGCCAGTTAGGAAGAAATGATATCTCACATCTTTTCTGGGTAAAGGGATGAAAAAAAAATCTTGTTTGTGTGTGTGTGGGGGGGGATCCCTGGTTCTACCTGAAGGAGGAAGAGGAGGAATTTCATTCTCCACTAAACAGCTCTTCTCTAGCAACTGAGAAGCAGAATTTAAATGTCTCAAAGGTATAAGTGTAGAAATTACATGTTAAATCTCAGGTTGCTTGAATTGTCAACTAAATCTGTAGCACATTTTCTTAAAACCAGGTTTTAATATAGTGATTGGAACTAAAGTCACTGAAATACACAGTGAAATTCATTAGCTAAACCACACAGTGTCAGTCTTGCTGTGTAGCCTGTCTAAACTTTGTCTAAACTTCTAAGTGGCCAGAAAAGAATTTGACTAAACATATCTTTCCCTCAAGAAGAAACATTTTACCCAGTTTTAGAAACTGAAAATTTTAAAGATTTTTTTTTAAAAAAACAGACTTTAATATGAAAAACAAACTTGCACCTCTGCAGTGTTCTTCTATTATTTTTTTGCAGTACTTTTTTTATTAAATTTTAAAACAGTACTAAAAACATCAATCATCACAAACATCAGAACTACTGAGTCAGCCCTTTACTACATATCTTTTAACATTCTGTAATCATATTCAGATCCATTTATGAAATCTTAAAAAACATTTTTGGATCTAAACCAAGTCCCGTTTCTCCAGCCAATAATAAAAAAAAAATGGTTCCAAATTTGATAGAAGTCACTATCTTCTTTCTCCTTCTGCAGTAAGATCAGTCCATCCATTTCTTACAGAGTCTTGTTTTCCTTGACCGATATTAAAAGAAAGATTCTCCAAATTTGATAAAAGTCAATATCTTCTTTCTTCTTCGATAGTAGCTTCAGTCTAACCAACTCTACACAATTCCAGATCTTTTCATTTTTCTAATATTTAACAGATAAACTCCTCATTATAATAGTTACAAATACGATCAAATACATTTTTGCTTGCTAGTATTCCAGTCTAATATCCACTAAAAAGGAAAGTGAAAGAGAAGAAAAGTTCCAAGCTTAAAAAAGAACTAAAGACTTTTAACCCAATTTATGTTCACATGTCTAACATCCATTTAGCATCTTTAAGGACATCTTATCTAATCTATTTAATGACAACAATTATCTATGATATCTTTTAAACAAATTTTCTTTAAGCTAATTTATTAAAGTTTCATCTAGCTTACACTTCACTTAATCACATACAATTAACTCCTTATGAGTCCAGCTCCTTACAATCTTTAATATATCTCGCTTGTAAAAAGAAATCTATTTAGTACAGCTCCTCCTACTCCCACAATAGTCATTTTCTGGTATAGCAATTCAAAGACAAAAGAGTCATGCAACTTAGCTTTTGGTCATTCATTTTTAAGATAAAAAAAAGAAAAGAAAAAGAAAAAGAAAAGAATCTCTCATTTTCCCTTATATCAACCACAAAGGAGAGAAAAAAAAGGGGGGGGAGGACTCCACTCCTATTCTTCTCCTTCTTAATTCAGTTTAAATCTTATCTTATAATCGCTTCATAATTCAATACATTTAAATGTAGAAAAGCTTCCACAGTTAAAATCATATACCTTTCCTTAGCCTTTCCATACCACAAAAAACATGCCAACCCATTTATACCATTCCTTTTTAAGATTTCTTTTTTACACCTCTTCCAAATCGCTTTTGTTTTAATAGGGTTTGTTGAAAATCAATATTTTTAAACTTTACATCTCCAGCCCATCTTTCTCCCCTTGGTGTTATTTGTTGAAAATCAACCCACTTCAAAGTCTGTATTTCAATTTTCACTATTTCTTGCTTTACCTTCAGTGATTGTAGCATTTGTTGTAGGTCAGTATTTATTCCCAATGGCTGTTTTTTGCTGCAAATCAACCTTCACTGTTTCTTCTTCCTCAGAATCAATTTTAATTAATTTAGGATCCATCCATCCTTCAAAAAAATATTCCTTCCTTTAGTGACCAAATTTGTTTCTTTTTATCCACAGTTTCAAATTTTTCAAATTTTTCATATACTTGTTGCATTTCTTGTATATTCTGTTCAGTTTTGGATTCTACATCAATCACCATCTCCTTAAAAGAAGCATCAAGCTTATCAAAGTGCTTTTTTTGTACAATTGAGAAGATTTTCTGTTGTCTCAACATCACCTCTTGGTATATTTGTAAAGTTGTTAAAGATTCTTGTATTTCCAAAAAAAATCTCTTCAGCTCTACCATCGTTGCAATAATTCCAATAGCCACAAAGTGGCAACCAAGATCAGTTCCACTTTTCTTTTCTCTAGATCACTAGCGGTCAGAAGGTTGGCAAGTTGCCAAATACTTTGGCAGAGGTCCCAGAAATGCAGGAGAAGAAATGGAGATTCTTATATCTTTCCTCTTTCCTCCCTTTTCTCTTTTTTTATGCCAATTAACACCAGATATAGTTTTTTCACAAGTAGTATTGCAAAAGGAAAATAGGAATGCTCACCCAAACAGTCGTCACATTAAAGAAGAAAGCATCCGACAATGTGAAAAATATCCTGGTGAGTGTCCAGTTGATCTTGGCAGTAGTCCAAACAGATATCCAAAATGATTGGTCAAAGCTTTGAATTCCTATCACGTAATTGCACCTTAAAAATGTAAACTAATTTTATACCCTTAGAGAGGTTAGAAGAAAAAGTCTTTTTCTTCGGCTTCAACTTGGACAAAAGCCTCAGCACTCTCTCATCTCAGTTGCCGCCTAAACATCCGGAGGGTTTTTCTTTTCTTAATGCCAAATTATAAATAAATGCAGCTTTTCCACGGGTAATATTGCGAAAGAAGTAAAAAATATTTACTCAGCAGTTCCAATGCTTATCTAGCTAATAAAAATCCTAAGCTAATTTTCTAAGATGTCGAGAACTTGAAGGGGCTGAGACCACCCCCTGTGTTACTCGGTTGAGAAGTACCTGAATTGCTCTCAGCAGATATGAGATTGCCATCTCACATCAAGCCAAAAGCGTGCCCAGGCAATCTGTCTTCACCCCGGCAGGGCTTAGATGAGTCTCCCACGACTCGCTGCCGAGTAATACCGGTGTGATAAACGAACTCCGTTAATCACATCCGTCTCGTTCCGATGCCATCTTGGAATCCTGCAGTGTTCTTCTATTGATCTACTAAATTAAAGAATGGATTTTGTATAAACATATGCTGAATTCTATTGCAAGTTGCCACTTCCTACTTCAAAATGCTAGCTTCTTCTGCACACCCACTATTAGATATTGTCAAATGTGATTTCTGTGTGCTAGATTCTGCTCAGTGTTAAACAAGCACTGCATTTTAGCTTTCATACATCAACAAATATGAACAGTGGCATGTCATATGCTGACTATTACCACACTGAGAAGTTATATCTGATCAAATACCCAATACTTTAGCTTGGATACTATAGAAATGGACAGCTGATGCATGACAGCTGTCAAATATTGTTTTATTCTTTCTTTCTAACACTTGTTATTGAACCAACCATCCAACCTACTCAAAGGATCTTTCCTGTAGCTTCAAAACTACAACGAACAATTAATGCAATAAATATAAAATCAGGGAAAATATAGATAAAACAACCAGCAGTTAATAAAGTTATCTCGATATTTTGACAAAATTTTAAAATATTTTAAAGAACTTTTAAATGACAGAAGCTGACCAATAGATGGTGTTGGATAGGGAGTTTTCAGTGTCACTGAGAAAGCTCTAGTACAAGTTGCCAACAGGTCCAACACAAACACAGACTATGTCAGAGCCTTCACTGAGATGGTGGAAATGGAACATGTGCTAGAAGGAACTCCTTCAGTCTCAGGGTATTCAGGGCATCAAATTGGTCAAAAGAAGCACTTAATATTGAGCCTGGAAATTGTCTGGTAATCAATGCAGTAAGGAGCAATGTTATGATTTTGCTACCACATGCCAGCTGTCAGATGCTATTAAATGTTGACTACCACTATTACTTGGAGGCATCAAATTCTATTGATGAACATAAAATATCTGCCAAATATTTGCACAGCCAGAGATTTGTTGGCAAATTTTCAACAAAATCAGCAGAGATGGCTCAGCTCTAGTTTCTTATATTACTATTTAAAACAAAAAACTAAAAAATAAAACTAAGTTGCCGGAATTGTTTCCAGATTTTTCCCAATATGAAAAATGTAAGGGAATAGTTGCCACCATAATCTTAACAAATATCCTTTTGTATTTAAAAATGCTGATGCAGGTCATTTAATTCCATTGAGCTGAATGGGAAAGCCATGTGAGTGAAGATCTATCTCCACATAAGCCCTTCCATAGCTAGGCGGCCTTATTACAGCAATTACAATTTTATCCATTATCAAAAGGTACAAAACATTAATTAGTGGTATTTCAATGATGTAATGACAATGTTCCGGCCACATTTTATCTTAAATTATGTAATATCAATTCAACGTTCAGCTGTAGGACCGTTTTTCCACACTTAAGGCTTAGACATTTTGTGAAAAGATCCTAAAAGGTATAGAAGGACAATGCACATGAGGAGTTCATGAGATTAAAAGGCTTTGAAGGCAGTGTAAAAGGATTATTACAAAATAACCTTTTACATAAATAGACACCCACATATATAATCAAATGTCCACTGCAAGTTAATAAAATGAATGTATGGCTTGCCAACAGACTCGAATAATTTGGCAACAAATTTCTGTGTTTGCTGGTTTGTATTTGCTTAATCAGACCAAGATTTATAGGAATGCCTTGTTCTGATAGATGAAGGCATAGAAGATCTATGAAACATGAGGAAGGGGCATGTAGAGCCAAACTCTGTATACTCAATGATGCCCCACAAAACTTTGTATTATAACCAAGATGTTTATCTACAGATGCACACCAAAGGAAGAATCCTGTGACTACAGAGCTATAACTTGTGACTGGCTTTAAAAAAAGGCATCCTTGTGACTAGCTTTAAAAAAGCATCACCTAATGCTTCATAAAATCTGATTTTCCTTGATCCCACAATTTTGCTTGGGACCACTCTGATTGAAATATTTGCCATTGACACTAGGGGTTTGTTTGCCAGGGCTGAAACATCTGCACAGAGCCATACTGAGTATTCGGCTGTCCTGCATACAAATGATGAGCCACTATGCGCCACTTTGGCATGTACTTACCAATGGCAAAAACAGAGCTGCACCCAAAAGGATCCAGGCAACAAAGAGTGGAGGTACGCATTCACTCAGCCATGCTCTGCCATTATGCAAATGCACCACTGAAGAAGGGGCACTTGACATTGGCAGCATTTTGAAAATGTAGGAGTCCACCTATTTAGTAACAATTGCATGTTAAATCTTATTTCATGCAGTACTGAGATGAAGACATTATCCCAAAATGAAAAATTGTGCTGGCACACAACAGCCTGTTCCATTTTCAGAGCAAACCGCCTGGCTGTAACATTTGTGCATTAGCTAAATAACATCTCAAGGGGAGCTGGAGATACAACCTTGATGTCTCCTGATTGTACATGTGTGAGTTTGTGCTCTCAAAGGATGGTCCTTAAAACGTTCCCTGCTGGAAGCTTTTGTGCATATTGTAAAAGGACCATTGCTAAGTACCAATTGAGCCAGTTCTGTATACTTGCCATTTTTAAAAAGAAGATTTCATACCACTTGATTATGTTAAATAGGAATGTTTGAAATTTAGACTGAATTACATCAAAATGCCACTGTAGCAGCTATTCTTTCCATAACTAATCTCAATCCCTTCTGGTGGATGGTTTTATGTGTAACAGTGACAAGACATATTACTGGAGATGTTTAGAGAGCCTTGATATTAAAAAATTCCTAAAGACATACAATAATAGAACACAAGTATGTGCTCGTATTAATAGGAAAAAATGACTCTTTTAAGGCCAACGGCATTTCCTATGCAGCTCAAGAGCCAACCAAGAAAAGACAGCTGGTTTCATCTTGAAATCCACCATTGTACAGAATTGCCTACACCTGGCAGGGAGATAATAGTTTTGCCTGAATACTTTCCATTGTTTCTGTTCCTAATCTGTTCTATCAGAAGAGAGTACCGGTCACCTAAACTGTCTGTAGGGCTACCCTGGGGCCAGGATGTCGGTGAGCATCCATGCCCTGCCAACCCAGCATCCCTCATGCCCAGCTAGTTCCAAGACCATCTCGTACTGAGTGCAAACTTCTGCAACATGGCTTGTGAGTTTGGCCAAACGCACCTACACAGCTCCTGTGGGTAAAGCAGGGTTTCCGGTTGCAGGACCAGTATCAGTCAAAGGGCCCCATTGTGTCTGGTACAGTGAAGAGCAAGGCAGCCAAGAGTGGAAAGAGAAAAGGTTACTAGGAGAAGCTAATGTTAATAATAAAGAGAAGCCCTATCAATGGCAGAGGCAATGGTAAGAAAAGGGCCAAGGGCAAAAACCAGGCAGAAAGTCTCTCTCTCACCCACAACACAAACATGAGGCCTTCTTTCATGCTCTGTTTCTCATGCACATGTAATCAGATGCCATGCACACACAAACAAGGCCTTCTCTCACTCTCATGCATGTATACACTTATGCACTTACACCAACACAAAAAAGAGTTTCCTTCTTACACACACACGCGCGCGCGCACACACACACGTGCAAGACACTTTCTGGAGGTCTCTGGGATAGCAAGCACTTGCTCACAAACATCCTGTCCCCAGTTTGGTCCTATATATGATACGGGCAAATGCTTGTCTAGGGATTTCACTGAGGCTAGATCTGGGAAAAGGATCAGAAGCCTCCTGGGCTTCTTGTGTGAATGAGTGCTCTGGTATATAAGTCAGTGGAATGCCAGTGATGATTTCACAAGTGTGTACCCATGGGCTAGCTTTCTAGAGAGGTGTTCTTAGGTGGCACTTTATTTAGCAACCTAAATAAGTACTGCACATGCAGTGCACTAGTGTAATTTAGGAAGGAGTTTTGGGACATCTTCCCACATTTACAACTTCCTTGGGGCAAAGCTTCCCAATCTGCCTATGTCAATGGCAGGTGGAGCCCATTTTTTCTGGTAGGGTAGAAGGCAGAAACAGGAGTAACGGGTGAATTTAATGGCAATAGGAATAGGCAGAAAACATTACAATATTCAAAAGAAGGGAAGGGAAGGGAAGGGAAGGGAAGGGAAGGGGGCCATGGATTTGCAAGGAGTCACTCACACACTGGCTTCTTGCAAACCTCTCTTTTAGTCTTTTGGAATAATGAAGCAAAAACTCAAACTCCCACTTCCTGTGATCCCAGCTGGCTAGTAACCTGCTTCTACAGTTCTTCACTGCTAAATATGTGCGCTCACTCTCTCCCCCCCCCCCCCTTCCTTTCTCTGGATTTGGAGACCGATACAAGCAGAAATGCAACAACATGGTTGGCAGGAGGCATCGTGTGTTAAAAACCTATTAACAAACGGACACATGAGTGTGTCCCGATGAGTTTTGGGCAAAACTGGACAAAATTCAGGACCAAACTGGAGGAATTGGGCAGCATGTCTGGAAGGAATGTTCTGTTTGACTTAAAGTCTATGGAACCCACATAGGATCCTGAGCAAGTACAGCAAGGGCACCATGAGAGGACAGAGCGCTAAGTGTTAATGCAAATGCAGCAACCTGTAGTCAAGAAGAAAGCAGGTGCTAAAGAAGTTGCTTAATGCAATGTATCTACATAGCGGGGTCTGGGGACGGGAGAAAGACTAGAGGGGTAGGCAGAAGGGCACCACCCCTTGCCATTAGTAAGAAATCACCTCTTTGATTTTGGGTGTATTCTTCAAAGCCAGCTTATTCTGCTTATTTAAGGAAATTTTAAACAGTTCACTCTGAAAGGGAAATGGGTCTAGACTAGATGGAAGATCTGTGTAAGTTTGGGCTGTAACAGAAAGTTGGAGAAGAGCGTTTGCAAGTTGTGCAATGGTGGAGATTTTTCAGAGTAAGAGTCTAGAACTGAAAATGTCCACCTCATTCAACATTATGCTAGAATGGCGATGTGCTTGTCTAAGCAGTGTTTCATTCTAAAAAGAATGCTGATCTACAAGTCCCTGCCCACACAAAACACTAGTCCTGACCCAAAAAACTACGGAGTCAGCAGAAGACTACTGCAACCACTGCTAATCTAAGCTTAGTGTCCTATGCTGGGCCAGACCAAAAGTTCCTCTGGTCTAAAACTCACTTCTAACAATAACCAAGTAGATGCTGCCGGGAAGTTGACAAGCTGAAATTGAAGGCCAGCATTTCATGCTGTTTCCAGCATTGAGCTATGTCCCTGTTGATAAGTACATTGCCATGGCCAAAGATAGGCCCATGTATTCTTGTTGAACCAACTCTTTTGCAGCCGTCTAAGTGGGTGACCATTCCCATATCTTCTGTCAATAATTTAGATATGTTTTACAATAAGTGAAGAATTATTTCTCACTAATCTGGCTGCCAATCAATTTCATTTGCTGGCTTCAGGTTTGAGGGGGGTGTGTGTGTGTGTGTGTGTGTGACAGAGAGAGAGAGAGAAAATTATGTCTGTGATCTTTGAACACTGTTCATAACTAGAGTTGGTGAGGTATAAATGATTAAGAGACTTAGGAATCTGAGTTCTCTTCCCTGTTTGGCCAAGAAGCTCACTGAGTGACTTTGGGCTTCTCACAGACTCTCAGGCTGGCCTACCTTACATGGTTGTTGTAAGGAAGGTGAACTTTGGAAGCTGCTTTTAGATTCCTTGTAAGAGGAAGAAAGGAGGAATACAAATGCAATCTGATGATAATTCTAACTACAAGCATCCCCAAATTATATGACATCAGATTTATACTGGTGTGGTATAAAAATACTTTACCAAATGAAATTATTTCCAAGAGGCTTGCTTATAGCTCATACAATCTGTCCATATGCGGAAACCTCTTTTGACAAAGACTGTATTATTTGGAGTGGTAAAGCTGAGTTCTATACAGCATTAGCGGGAGAAAACCAGAAGAGTAACAAAGAAAGAAGCAGAGAGCAGCCCTGCTTATTTAGGTGAAGAATGCAGAACAATTAGAAGTCCTAGGTTTATGAAAGCATTAATTATGTATCGTTACCATGTAAGAGGCATCCGGGTTAGGATTTATAAGGGAGCAGTCAAGTATGTACCATCTACTAGACACAGCCCAACCAAAGGAATAGAATATGTGCAATACTTCCACTCTGTGGATTGCGTTCTGTGCCATCATAGTAAAGGTACATGGTACTAAAAGCACGGACTATAAGAAGTCATAACAAATGAGTGATGAAAGCTCAGAATATGTAGGGTACTATTGTACTTTAATAGAACACTCACACACTGAAATATTTAAAAATGTATAGATTTGAAATAATAAAGAAAATCCTTTTTTACATTTTGCTTTGAATTTTTATGCTGAATTTTATTGAAGCACACTTTTTAAAATCAGTCATTTTAGTATCCATTTTTATCAAATTATAATCCCTTATCACTTAATAATAGAGGAGCAGAAGCTTTTTAAGCACATAACAACTGTGACATTTTGATGGAATTTAGTTGGAGTAATAGTTTTATCAAATCATATATTTCTTTTCTTTTTCTCCCCCCTAAAATACCATTTATTAAAACATTATCTACAATTGTAAGCTATGGCATAGTAAAGAAAATCTCATCCTGAAAACACCAGCCCCACCCTTGCTTGAAATCATGAGTCAATCACAACACATTACACTAAGTGCTGGCATGCTTTTAGAAATAAGAGATTTTGTATAAACATTAGTAGACTCTGTTTGGAAAACAGAATTCCCAGGCAGCATCCCACCAGTTACTCTTATGCACCCCCTTCTACCTCTAATTTTCAAATGCTTTGCAGTCTTCACTGGGTTTGTTCTCACAACAGCCCTCTCAGGTAGACTCCAATTATATTGCCATTTCACCTCCACCAGGTGCTCATGAAATAAAATCACCTAATCAGTCAAACTCGTATGTCTAACACTTTTTTATCCTACTATAAGTGATGGGTCAGAACTTGCAAGCCAAGTGTGTCATAACCTGTTCCTGTGGTGCTAAGAACAGATTTATCAAAAACAACTTTGGCTCAGACACTGAAGTCCTATACTCGGGGCAGCTCACAGTAAGCATTTCAGTAAGTGGTCTTACACAATGAAAGGCATCATAATAATGGAGGCCACCTTGTCATTCTTGCTTTCAAACATGGAAAGACCTTCCCAAATAAGTATCAGATGGGACGTAGAAGACATTCAGAATAAGGATCTTATTGGCCAAGAAAGTTTGTACCCCAAGAGCTCTTGCCTTTCAGGCAAAACATAAATTGAGACCAGCTTGCCAAATGCATCTTTGCATGCAACAAGGAACAACATACATTAGCTAGTGTCAGGTGTACACTTGGATGCAGTAAAATATCAACAACTGTTCCTTCTGGACATCATTCTCTCTCTCCTATTTCATCCTGAAGCTGCTCATATGCTAAAAGCAAATTTTGCAAGAATCTGGCAAAATCTGAAAGTAGTGCTCCCAGTATCCTGAAAACCCACTAGAGCATATTTGGATTTTTTTTCTGGGTTACAAAACTTTTAGGTGAACTCTTTATCTTTTAAGATACAGTCCCAGTGGTCATTTTGAGCCTAATTTGTACATTCTTTCTCTTTCTAGAAATTATTTTTGGAGGGGCCAATAATGTAGCTCAAACAATTTTTCTGATTTGGGACATTGTTGAATGTAATCTTAACTTTAAGAACCTATTGTTTGTGGATTGCCCAGTAATGTAAAATTATCATTACTATAAAAGTTTGCGTGTGTGTGTGTGCCAACAATAACCCTTCAATGTCACTTCGGTTAAGTGATAGTTACTTGCCCAATGCCATCCAATGAGCTTCACAGGTGAGATAGGAATGACCCTGACCCAGATTCAACCTCTGGTCAAGTTCATTCCTGGCTCTGCTATAACATGAGATGGTAACTCTGAATTTCCTATTGTCAATAGACAGAGGCACAGTTTGTCTGAATTATTCGACATACACGAAAAATTCACCTGATGCAAACACTCACTATTTAGGCTGGAAGACCTTCCTTGACTCACTTGCAATTGCAATCAAGTGAGGAATAAGCAGAGGTGCTTCGTCCTCTTTAAAGAATAAGGCTAGGAGACAAGACACCGTGTCCTAAAGCAGTGGTTCTTAAACGGTGGGCCAGGACCCATGAATGACTCACTGCTTCTGTGCTGCATGCTGATCAGTGCCGGTTTGCTTGATCACCCTGTGCCAGGTCACACACATGGCATAAGTAGGCATGGCAGCACAAACAAAGCTAGTATTAATAATAATAAGGAAAGAACAGAAAGGAATAAGAGAGAGAAGCTGTTATCGGAAGAAGTGCATTTAAAAGTAACAGAAGGAAGAGATTAAAAAACTGGGTAGTGTACAAATTAAATGTGGAAGAAGAGGAGGAGGAGGAGAAATGACAGAAGATGGGCAAAATGACTTTGAAAAGAATGTGGTAGAGAAGAGAAAAACAATGTAAGCAACTGTCTTTACTTAGAGTTCAGGCTCTTATCCTGTTTGGGTTGGTGGGCACATGTGGGATTTTCAGGAAGTGTTATAGGCACTCTCCCAAATATAGGCTGCTGTGGTGAGTCTTATTCATAAAATGGCAATGGCCAGTCCAAAAACATCCATTTTCCTGGAGGATGAGCCTAACAGGAAAGTAATTAATCCAAGAACCTAACGCAAGGCAGAGGTGGGGGTCTAAGATCCAAAACACAAATCCATTTTTGAAATCCGAAAGGGATGGTGCTAGAGTGTAGCATTTTGCTTGGTAGCATACCAATCCCCCAGTTAAAAATAATTTTAAATACACTTAAGAAATACAGTTAAAAGCAGGAGACGCAGGGAAGCTGGTGGGTGCCAACATAATGGATCTCATGTTGTTAAACAAAAATTAAAGCCTCTGGAGCAACCGATTCTCCCCAGAAT
Source organism: Varanus komodoensis (assembly GCF_004798865.1). Lineage (NCBI taxonomy): Eukaryota > Metazoa > Chordata > Lepidosauria > Squamata > Varanidae > Varanus > Varanus komodoensis. Next base: position 8,952,682 of record NW_025335408.1, on the reverse strand, counting down.
GGAAAGACTGAGTAATGATACCTCCACATTATCAAAAGCAAAGTCACATGAAGATTAAAGTGGCTGCCACATGAGGGTGTCTTGGCCTAACAACGAGTGGGCTTAGTAAAGCTCTGGCAGTGGAAGCTGCGAGTCATAACTTACATTCTTCTCCAAAGCAGAAGGCAATAGTATTGGCAATTTTCTGCCACACATGTAATATTAACAATGCACCAATGTACACCAATCAACAAGGTGGAGAGACTGAAAAATGGAAAGGGGGGAGGAGTAAAAAGGAGAAAATTGTTAAGTTATAAGACACATCTCACTGATGAAGTGGAACTCTACAAAGAAAGTTCTCCGTGATATATTTGCAGCAGTATCCAAAACAGCATTGAGCAGGAGGGTGCTTCTCCTGCCCCTGAAAGCATATGGAATAGATACAAATTTGGGGTTTGTTAGAAAGTTTCATCCATTGTGTGGTTCACCCCCAGCATCCATGTGTCTGCCTGCACAGGGACCGTGAAGAAATGTAGGCATGACATATTTCTGAGCCTGTAGAAACATTATAGCCACTTACTAATGGGTCCCCGCAGCTGTCTCCCCATAGTATGAGGTAAAAGGGTTGTCAGGTCAGATACCTGTGGCTGACATCTCTCTGTTTAGGAGTACATATTTGAAGAAGAACTTCTAATTATCTGTGTTCTGCTTTACATAGTACATGAACAGAATACTTTGTTCTGAAAGATCTTATAGGAATATTTCATGTGATTTGCATTTGCTTGTTTAAACATGGTAAAAACACTGAGATAGTCCTCAGTTCTATGTTTAGATGAAAGTATGTGTGCTTTGTTTATTTCATAATGACATGTTGCAGAGCTGTATTTGTATTCTTCCATGTGTCTCCTCAGAAGAATTTAAGCTTGGGAATTTTGTTACACTGCTTTTAATAGCTCTCAGTTGTTTGGTTTTTTCCACAAGACAACGAACAGACCACAGCTTGAGTGCTGTGTGCAAATATTCATGCACTGGAGTTGCAATGGATACAAAACCCAGAATTTGGTCAATTATTAGATTAGAGTTTTCCTTAACCATACACTAGGATTAAAATGCCATTATAGCTATGCTGTGATGGAAGACAACCACTAGAATGTGACAGATTTTTAACAAGGAGAGGGTAACTTTGCATTATTTTCCATTATTCTTACTCTCTTTGTCAAGGAATGGAGCCATGCTGTGCCATTCTGTTCTGGGTATCAGAGCATGAGTCTGATACACTGGAATTTGAATGCCTCATATTCTGAAATGGATAATGGTTGCACTTGATTTCTTTCACCTCTCGGTTTTCAGCATTTTGATAGGCAAGTGCCACTTCACCCTAAGGATCTCTGTTGACCTTTAGCACAGTGGGGTAGTTTTAGTGATGGATTTATTCTTATGGTCCCTGCTTTCCTGGGTGGAGGTGGCATATTAAAGCACATTTCTTACATATTCACTATGGCATTCTGAATATTACATTTTTCTAATATTTCCATCAGTTTTGCAGAACAGGTAAAATAGTGCATTTACAAGGTTGTTGGTTGGGTGGTTGGTTTGTTTTTAAGGAAGTACCTTTCTGCTACACCACTAGAGATATTTAAAACCCATGCTAGTATTGTATTATATTTAGCATATTTTTTTCTCATGCTAAATAATTACATAAAATATTTTGCTGAGCACTCCTCAGACATTGGGAAAAAATGAAAAAAGAGGGTTTCAGGAAGGAATGGTTATAAATATTGAAAAGACTGTGATTTCTGTTTTGGAGAGAGGAAAGTTTGTGGTGTGTTTTTTATGGAAATATAGAGAAAAGGTGAAATTATGCAATACTTTATCAAACTGAGTTGACTACTTTAAGGCTGTAATTTTGTACCTAATTACCTGGATATAACCCCATTGAACTCACTGGGGCTTATTTCTGCATAGATATGTATAGGAGTACATTTAAGATGTTGAAGTACTCTTTGTTTTAATTAAGAAATAAAATTGTACTATTTGCTATGTGTGTGTGTAAAACATTTGAAATTGGTTCCTCTGTGTCACTACTGAGAGTGTTGCTGTTTCAAAGTCTAAATACCATAATTTTATTCAAACAATAATTACAAATGTACAATACCTTTTTCACAATGCTTAAAATATGGACATTATTAGAGATGGAGCTGCTAGCTGCTGGACTTTAAGGCTGCAATTCCAAACCTATTTAGTAGAGAGTAAGTACCACTAAATATATATTTCTGAGAAAACAAGTGGCTGTTATGTTGCATGCTGCTTTAGATTTCCACTTCGGAAACACAGGAATAAAATCATGGAAAAAGAATCAGTGAAAATTGTAAGTCATCTGAAGGAAAGTTTTCTTTACAGGCTTTATTATCGATGCTTATAAAAAGTAGGATGGATTTAAAAATACAGCTTAATATACCTAAAGATTGTGTTTTCCAAATAGCTGATTCCATTGCAAATATCTGAAAATGGTGTTAAAGCAGTTTGTGATAATCCATTGGGGTCTGCAATAAATGTTTGTAAACCACCCAGAGAGCCCTCTGGGCTATTGGGGTGGTATATAAATGCAATAAATAAATAAAATAAAAAAGAAGAGACAAGCCAAAACGCATTCCTCCACCTTTGACTGCCTAAAACAATTCCTTGAAATGTGGCCAGTATGAAAGCCTCAGCTTTATCACACAGAAGCTTATTTTTAGAAAACAACCCCATGCAATTAAGAGTAGCAATACTTTTGATCCAAGTGAACTTGACAGTAACATTTTAACTCTTCACTTGCGTATAGTGATCCTGTATAGTACAACAGCTGAATTCAGGTAAACTTCTAAGCAAATACAACTAGGGTTAGGTCAAAAGTGTCATAGAATCTCTAGATATAATTGCTAGCATATTTATTTATTTCCCTCCAGCAGAGTTCATACTATAACACTGAAATACCAGCATAACTGGTATGTATTTATTTATTTTTCTGATCAGAATCATTACCTGAATAAACCAGAGGTTCTGATTCTGATCTTTCACTTTGACATTGTGAGCCTCAGAAGATTGGAACAAGCTTCTCTGCTCTTAACTGGATATGTGAAACTCCAGCTCTTTCATTTGGAGAATGGAAGAATCAGAAGCAAGTGACAAGCAGGCTATGTCAGAGGCTGCGTTGTGCCAAGGGAACTGGCACTGTTGCAGGAATATTCTGCTTGGCAAATACAAAAGTACTCCTGGACTAAATACCTGAAGATATTTCGGATTCAGGCTTTCTAAAAAGTGTTTCCAGCATCAAATCCTAAGTGTCCTGCTTGTTTATTAACCAGTCCCATACAGGAGCAGTGCTACAATCACAAGATAATTGTATTTGAATATATGAATTGGTTGTCACGTACACATGTGTGCATACCGCATGATCTCACTTATGATTCTGATAGGCAAAATACAGTACCAACATGTGTTTTTCAGTGTTTCCATTTGTATTGATGCGAGCTATTGTATTGCAATACTTTACTGCGAATAAGCTATTTTTGACCCTTTTGGTGCTTCATAACCACTAAGGGTGCCATTTATAGTGTGTGTGAATGAGTGTGTGTGTGAATAGTACCCATAAGGGGGTATAACCTTTGAAACAAAAACAGACCCAGTTGTCCTATAGCAACTCACTGTAAAATGGGGAGTGTTTACTCCACACTTTTCATTGTTACTTGGCCTCCAGTTTCAAAACTTACTTATACCACATAATAAATCTGTTAAAGTAAACAATATTATTTGTTTTACCAAATATCTGCTGTTAGCAGCAAGACTTTATTCAGTTCCCTATTTAAAACTCAGACTAGCAGCAGCTCTTGAGTTTTTAAAAGATGTTGCCGTGAAGAATCTTTCACTTCCAGCTTGAATCTCTTTGCCAGTCAGTGTCTGTTCTGCTCTTGGGTCAAAGAGGCCAGAAAGAAAAAGATATTGCCATCTACAAACAGTCATGTTTTCCCTTCTGCTGGATTCATTATAGTAATTGATGCTGACTTAATCTTTGGTACTTAAATATTTATCACAATTGAAAGAGCTCTGTCCTGATTTTTGACTATCTTTTTAAGAGGCAAGGTAACAAACTAGTCCAAAAGAAACACCTACTGATGTCATTCGCAGGTTTTGCTTGTATGTACGATTCTAGTTGCAGTGTCAGTCTGTCCTACTTTAGACAGGATATTCCTCTGTTTGAAGGCAGCCTCGAAGTTAAAGCCTGTCCGTTAACTTTCTTATCTTTATTAACGATAAAGAACTGCAAGACTAAGGAGCAGCAGCCCTTAAGTTTCCCGTCAGTACATTGTGCCTGGATATCAGACCGAATGGGCACACAGTCTTCCTTAATGTGCTGATATGTGCAGTATTTCCATTTAAATTATAGTAATTATTTCTAAATATGCATCTGTGCATATAAATTAGTGCATCATTTTTCCTGATACACTTTTTTTCCATTGGAGATTCCCAACTAGCCATCCTTGTTCTAGTCCCATTCCATCTGCTGTCAGTGAAAAGATAAAACAAAAATTCTTTATTATGTTTCCTTCTAGGACATGCTCGTTTTTTTCACATATTGGCGATAAAAGCCATGCGTGCTGATTTTGAAGCTCAGTTACTGCATCTCATCATATCTGTTTGTTTTTCTACAACTGCTAGGAATCCTCCTAGCGAGAGCCATTCAGTCTCCCATTTCTTCCTATTTAGGAATCTGAATGTTGCTGTCTCTTGAGCAAAAGGCAGCCAATGAATATAAGTCAAGTAAAGCTGAATTTACTCCAAACCCTGCAGCTGTACCCTCATTCTGTTGGTGAAAACAAGCAATGTAGATTTCATTGATTTATTGTTTCCTAAGTGTCAGGGCTAATGAAAAATATATTTCCAACCATATGTTACTTGTTGGATAGTTGTTAATCTAGTTTGTTTGCTGCATGTATACTGGAAAACTGAAATGGGAATATTTAGCAAAACATCTATCAAATTGATATTCAAAAAGAAATGATGTTACTGAAATTATTATTTGCATATTCATACAGTCTTCCCTTCAGGCATCAGTTTCAGAAGGCTCTCTTCACAAGCAATGTATTAATGATACATAAAAACAAATATTTAGCAGAATAAGTTGATAAGAAATCTGCAACACATATTACCCTATTTTAGTGTTTTATTTGAAATTTACCAGTCAGTACAGTTGCTAAAAGTATTGTGACACCATATAAAATTTCTGCTCGCTGGAAGCTTTAGGATGCCCAAATAATAATAACAACAACAACAACACAACAACAACACTCCTTCATTATTTTCTATTCCCCCACCCCATTTTCTTCCTACATTGGAACACCACATTAAAACTTTTGCTCCTTCAGTCAGAATGAGTTCATTTAAACTCCGTATGAGTTTGTTTAAACTCACCAATTTTATGGGAAATATTTTGACTCCAGATTCCATTTATTTAAAATTTAGATTTAGGTGTGGTCAGTTCTCTACAAAACATACACCATAGCAGTGGAATGGGAGTGAAGATAATTTTGATAACTATGGATGTGATAAAGGCACAGACATGAAAATGACTATAACCTTGTTCTCTGCTGCAGTTTCCCCATCAAGTTAGGAAAAAAAAAGGTTTAAAAGGAGAATGCAACCAGACAAACTCGGAAATCTGTCAATTATCATTATGCAAGATGCTTATTTCATCTCTCCCAAACTCAGTGGGAAACTATATGTTATGTCTGTACCCTCAAGTATAAATGTGGCTGGTGGCTCAGTGTAGATTTGTATCCACCCAGGTTATGGCTGGAACTTTTAAGGAGCTATCCCTGGTGCTGAGCTGTATCCCCCAAAACTCTACTTCCCCACTGACATTTGAACCACAAATCACAGCTGACCAGATCATCTTTCCAAAGGAAGATTTGATGTTCTACTTTCCAGAAGCAGACCTTTTCAAACAGCCATCTTGCAAATTAGGTCAACTTCCAAAGCATAGTTCCATCTAATGTGATATAAGCACACATGCTCCTGCAGTTACATGAAGGTGTTCTTTGTATTGTGGGCCTAAGGATCAATCTCGGTCTGCACGCACACATGGAAAACTGAAATGGGAGTATTTAGCAAGCATGTGTATGACAACATACTCTTTACAGAAACTCATGCTAGGCACTCCGAACTCAGCAGGCAATGCTAGAGAATGATAAAAATAAATAATCTATATGAACTGCTATGTAATGTTATTTCATTGTTTGATGTAAGTTTTTCATAGAGTACACTAAGCATTTCAGCACTTTAGGGCCTGGTCAAATTTCAGCATCTTTCTCATGAATCATACTTTGCCTCAATAATTTCAGTCACAGTATACTTAGTTTACCACTTACATTTTTGGGCATGATTAAAAAAGGAATCTTTGATCAGAACATTCTTCCTCCTGAACCCTAAGCAACATGCTTGGAAGTCCACTGCATTGCAGTTAATGGGATCTACATCTTAAGTACATGCATCTATTGTAAGTTAGCTAGAAAATACAGAGAACACAGAAATACATTATTAAATACACTAACAATAGTTAATTTGAACTTTACAAAAAACTGAATTAAACAGCCTCTTTGAAGTGAAAAGTTGAATAGACAAATCAAGCCCAAACTTGTATGACAGGCAAAAAGAGTGAAAGAAGTAATCTTTTATCAGGCATAATAGTTGTTGCACATTCATACATCTTATGCGGTTGGGTTAATTTTCTGAGATGAGAATGAAATCTGCCTCAGCTGAAGACAATTCCTCTGCTTTAGGATAAATTAAAAGTGTGTTCTTGCAATTTCGTCTTCCTAAGCAGACATCCTGCAAGCTCTGTAGTGAATGTCAAAACCTGCTGTCTATAACAGAGTCAACTCCAAGTTTGTGTATCCCAGTCCACTCTACCTTTCCATCAGGCAGTACATGTGGAAATGAAAAAGTAGCTCTCTAATTAATCAAAGTCAGATCTGCCTGAATGCCTGGAGTTGCTGCTGATCCTTGTCCCAGCTTCTCCCATGTTCTCTCTATACGTTTTTACCTTGAAAACTTCTGCTCTGAGCTGGGAATGCCTGAAGGGCTTGCACGGTAAGTCAATGTGAAATTATCTCAGCAGGAAGAAGTTGCTTTTCAGCTTAAATGATTTAAGGCAGCAATTTTTCACACTCTCAAACTCTGACAAACGCACAGATTGCCTCTCATGTTTGACTTCAAAATATTCAAAGAAAAGCTATTTTTATTAAAAACACTCTAGAGAAAATTGTATGTCACTTGTTCTCTGATATAACTTCATTTCTCCTGACAGTGACAATTTTCACCTCAGTACAATTTCTTTATTTTTTCCAAAGCTAATTCTGCTTAATATTAGTATTTATACAAACTCATATCAACTTGTCTCTGTGAAACGTTCAGGGGTGTCAGGTAAATGTTGCTCACTGTCAGTCATCTTCTTTGGCACTCAAAAGGATCAATAGATTAAAAAGTGAAGCTTGTTGCTTGGGATATGAGTGTTTTATTTGTAAGAGAGAACTTAACAAATGCTTACTTTGCTTGACAAAAATGTTTCCTGGAAACTATGAAAATTTCAAAAACTTGAAGGCAACTACTGGTATAAAAGACTTTGAAAAAGTTCCTAGGCAGAAATTGATGTGTTCTGTGTCTTTAGATAAAGGAGTGCAGTGGAACACTTTTTTCTTGCAAAGTTTCAGTACTGACATAGTGTATTTGCTTCATTTTGTTTTAATATATAATTGTATACAATATCACATTACAATCACTCCAAACTAGACTGTATTCTGCATGCTTTCAGATGTGTGAACAATTCCCTGTACTTCAGCAGAATTAACATCAACAGGAACAGGAATGACAGAAGATTCAATGTTACAGAGACATCTGAAACCGTGACGTTTTGACACTGAGAAGGTATGTCAATATGTAGAAAGGTATTTGTGGCCTGTGACCTCAGGATAGTCTTGTGGTCTCACCATGTTTCTCAGGGACAAAAACATACATCCAGTCAACTGTATGTCTCTGTATAATGTGCCACTTTGGACAATGGACTTTTAAACAGTATTATACACATTCATAACACCAATAAATACAATGTCTATGACATAATTAAATACATAGTTATTTTCAAAATGGCACACATAACGAATATTTGATTTACTGTCTGAAATATATTCTATTTCAAAGCCAAACTGCATATATTTTTATTCCATAGCTATGCATGTCATGGCAATTAAGGCAGAATTTACAATATTGCTCTACCTAGCATGAGTTTAAATGAAGTACATCCAACATGGAAGTAAGCTTTGGAAATTGCTCTAGCTTAAAAGTCTTAGATAGTCTGCAAGGTCAATCTAGCTATAGAATAAATGTTTTAACACCTTTTTCCCTGTCAGATGTATCAATTTGGTTTCATGATTGACTTACTAGAAGTAAATTACTATGATCATTCCCATAATTTGCTTTATTTATTATTCCGTGTTTATTGTGATACACCACTATGATGCTTATTTTGGTATGAATAGTCTTCAGCAGCAACATTGTTAGGTTAACCCCTGATGAAACATTATTTCCATAGCTGAAAAAAATACCTGTAGTGATATTAATGCACAGTGGCTACATGGCAATGAACTGGTGAAGAGATTATTCAGCGGATGCTACTCTGACCCTTCTTTTCAGTTCATCAAATTAACTTTCTTAATAATGCAGCAGAATTTTCACAGTGAAAATTTAAAAGAGCACTAAATACAGAGGGCATCATGATCTTCAAATGATCATTTAGTATGGATTTTCACTTTTAGGAGGCTGTCATCTAATAAGCTATTACAAGATATGCCTCCCGCTTGTAAATGCAAATCAAACTTTATTTCTTTGTTGCTTGCAAAGGTGTTAAGAAATAATATCAAGTCATTTAAAAGCTCACACCAGTGAAATTGCTGTCCAATTAAAGGAATGCCTTGTATTAGATACTAGGCATTATTGGTCATTTAAAAACAAACACATGTTATTATCTTCTATAGCATTTTGAACAGAAATAGAACCGCTTCCATTTGTATTAAAAGGTACTCAAGTCAGGATGTTCATTAAATTATATCACTTGCCTAATGCTTATTAATAAAAAGTTTGTCTGACAGAAAATATTGTGCAGTTAAAAAGTTATTTTTGTTCATTGTTTGCACATGTATCATGCACAATTTGTTTCCACGTGTTGTGCATTAAAGAAATTTGACTAATTTCAATTATTCTTGATTTAAAAAATCAAGTCAGAGGAATTTGTCTCTCTTCATTTTTTCCAAAACTAATTTCTCTATGACCTTATTCTTCTTTTGCCCCATATATGTTTAATTGCTCTACTAATTTGTGATAGGTGATTGGTTCATACAGCGATATATACAAATTTCAGACAGATATAGTTGAGGGACAATTTAGCATTTCCTGGATCTGTTTGAATCATTGTCTGTATATGAATTGTTCAGTTATACACTTCCAGTATTCTTAGACAAGCCTCAACATAGTGCTGTATTTGAGATCCATAAAAGTTTATTTAGATCTTTTCAAATGATATGTCAGGAATCAAGCAAAGTGATAAAAACAGGAAAAGTAAACTGCATCAGTGGATACTCATCCTGGCAAGAGCTGACACTTTTACAAAAGAAAAACAAACACAGAGGGAGTTCATTTTAAAGAAATGGAACAAAGCTTTACCCCATTACGTTCCATGACATTATATAAATCTGTATTGATATCACTAAAGCTTCACACTCAAAAGAAATAAATGCACCTTTAAGCACAGTTGTTCAATGGTCCTGCATCAAGTTTACTGTTGTCTCAACAGCTCATCATTATAAACAACCCGGAAACAACTATCCTTAAAACAATCAAGACAATATATCTCAACAAAAGAGAAAATCAATTTAACAACAAACACTTGATTTATCTGTATTGATTAGAGAGGATTCAGTGTAATTTTAGTGAATTATGTGTGCCTTTCATTTCCCAGCAGAAATTTTTCTTGTGATGATCAAAAGGCAGATCACAAACTACTACATGAACTTTTGTGTGCTACCTACATAATATCAAACTAATTACCTTTCAAAGTAACATTGATGTGCAAATGGACAAAGAATATTTTCTTCTTTACACTTGGTATCTTGCTGAAAATTCATAGGACGGAGCTTATAGCACTTACCTAAGAGCCTGATGTCATCTTCTCAATTCATTAATACAGAAATCAACACTGCACTAAGAGTCAGTGTAAAAGGAACAAATCCAAGATGATCTTAGGAGGGAAGAATTAGAAAGATTAAAAAAGTAATATGATTTTTCTTCTTAAATAGGAGTAATTTCCAGGGAATAGTTAACTCTGTAATACCCAAAACTTTTTAAATAGCAATAAGACAAGAGTAACTGAATTAGACGGAGATAAAGACAATTCAGTAGTGCTGAATTTTTGATATAATTGCTGTCACATTATAATTATGGACTAATTGGAACTAAAAAGGCTACTTATTTTGTCAAGTAAAGTACATTAGTTTAAGTCAGTGTCTTGTCTTGTGTGTTTTTAATCTCCTATAATATTCAAAAACGTCTCACTTTAGGACAGAAGGTATCATTTGGTCATGCAAAGCATCACTAATATAAAAGGTGTCTACACATATTTCATGCAGTGACCAATTAATCTGTTTACTGATTTTAAGTACTCACAGTTGGATATTAATCCACAGGCATCCTCTGAATTATCCTGAATAAAGCCTTCCACAACCTTTTCAGAAAAGGGACTGAAAAAATTAAACACAATAATTTACTAAATACACCTTAGACATCTTTCTGCACTTGCAGCAAATAAGGTCCTCTTTCATATGATTAGGGAATATGTAATTTTTCCACATATAATCTTTCTGAATCAATGAAATCATAGTTTTTACTAAATCCTCATATGGTAAAGATGCTATATCTTGGCATTTTGCTATTTTGCCATATGTATTCTGACAATGCATTTGCAGTCAAGGTGGATTCATTCGCTGTGATCTGGCTTAATATAAATATTTTGCTGGTTCTTACAATATAAAAATTATAAGCCAAAAATTACAAAAGTTTAAAATGCATCATTATATTTCACTTTGTGACAGCCCAACAATGGCAACAACTTTTGCAATATGTGCAGAAATTCAGAATGGATAAGTGTGTGTGTGTAAATAAAAGAGAAACATGTTGCACTTGGATTAATTATCAGGAGGAAAATTTCCAATCTGCTGGTAAAAATCAAGCATATAATTCATTCAACCAAAGCTAAGCATAATTAAATCACATTTATTTCAATGAAACAGATTTAAGCACATGTGTAGCTCTCCATTGAAATCAATGGGCCTTAAAAGTACTTAAGGTTTGGCTGGATCATGTCCTAATTGTGTTTTTTATTCTCCATTTTATCTGAATTATCCACAGGAAACTGCCATTCTTAATTAGAAAAACATAAAGACAGTGCTATAAACACAGAGATAAATGTAAAAAGCAAAATTATCATTAGAAAATATTTTCTGTTTTATTGGTTAGAACTACTAAGGTTTAGGAGGGGAATATATCCATTTTGGAGAGCAAAGCTCATTGATCAGTATAGATATATAGTTTAAAAGATTGTTGATCAGTATAGATATATGGCCTTGTTACTTGATGCTTTCTTTGGGCCCAAAAAAGGGGGGAAAAAATAGAACTGAAGACAATTTCCCTGCAAATGTTATAACTTTGCCCCCACACCCCCCAAGAGATGGAAAATATATTCTGTGCACAGGATCATATCTCTATTCAGGCATCACCCCCTCCCTGTGTGGACAAGAGGCTCCATCAGGAATGCACACAACAAGTCTGCAAAGCCTCAGCCACAGACCCCAACGTACAGCCAAAGCTGAGCTTTTCCATGGCTCTTGCCCTTCCTTCTGTTCAACTTTATGCCAGTCTGCCTCCTCCAAATAACCACCAATCATTTGCTAGAAGAAAGCGTAGTGAATATTTCTGCTTCAAATGGTCTGAATGTTTTTTAAGCCTAAAGTGGATATGCCCTGATGAAATTATCCTGAATGCTAGAATCACATTTTCAAAATGGACATGTGATTTCCATAATTTATATTGATTTAGGAAAGATTGTTTGTTGTTACCTTTTTTTAAAATGCCATGAATTTTTACACCTACTTCCCCGTGGAGGAATCCTATTGACATTAATGGATTTAGCAGTGCAAAAGTGAAAACTGAATACACAAACCTTTAAAGGGAAGCACATTTCTAATGCAGTCTGTCCCACTGATTTTCAGAATCCTATGTGACTGCTCTTTCCACATACATTGGCATGGGGTTAAAGTCAATAAATTTGCAACTTTAATGCTGAAAAAATATTGTCTAGAAAAGGTATAACATGGCAGCCATAACAAATTACGTGACCTCCAAAAATACTTCTGTGGGAATGTTTTTTTAAAGTTACCTCACATTAAATTGAAATACACTTTAGTATTAAATTACTTTGTCAAGCACACTTAAAAGTGCATATATAAGTTTTGTTTTATATAATTAGATTAAAATTGAACCATTATAAAATTTGCATTTTGTATCTGAGACTGAAGCCTTTTTCAGAAATAGAAAAAAAAAAGACATGCAAGCTTTTTATCTGGAAAGATCATTCTTGAATTTTAATAAACCAATAACAACGTTATTGTTGGACAGGTAATAATTGTCTCCATATAAACTGAAAAATATTGTTTGGGGTGATTAATATACAAAGCTGCATTATGCATTTGGGAGTGTTGATGCATAATTTTTAGTTCTAATGTTATTATGTAATTGAGAGAACATGTTCATTTGCACTAATAACTACTAAGATGCACTTAATAAAATGAAATGTAATAATACTTGTAATTTAATCTATTCATGGAAGTAATTTTAAAAGTCTACTATTCTCCTTAATGTAGATAACATTCATAATTTATAAAGTGTTGTGATGCCGAATTGACAATGCCATTGTTTTTTCCACTCTGAGATGATTCTGCAGCCTTCATTATCTGCATACCAACCTCAGGATTATCAAGGGCAAACAAAAGATAATTAACACCAGAAATAGGCAAATGCAGGAGCTACTGCCTAAGGTTTTTCATTTAATGCAATACCTCAGAAAACATGGAAAGGGAGTAACTGTTAAAATCCATTTCTTCCAATGCAGAAAACACTTTTTAGGCATATTTAAGTCTGTAGATTTAAAATGATATTTTGCTTCTAAAAACTATTTCTCAGAAGACTAATTGCCATAATCCCCACTTACCACCTTCATTGGGTGCATAGATAAAAGGAAAGTATTATTCAAAATAACAAATGCCAGTGCTTTACACTGGACTATTGTTTATAGTAGCAGCCTCATAGGACACCTGTGTTGTATTTACACACTTGCCACCTGAACCTAACTTTGTTTCTTCATGCCTCATTTACAATGAAGTACCACTAGCAGTACCACATTTACCATGAAAGCTTCCAATACCACTTATATTTTAGAGACAAGGTTTCAGCAGGTAAGGAGCAGTAAATGCAGTATAAAAGAGAAACAGCCTTAAAGCTTTTATAACTATATCATTTTATCATCTATCATCATGGAGAGATGCAAAAAACAGTAGATGTGCAGAATTCAAATCTGTATATTAGTAATACATTTGAGGAGAAATAAGTAAGAAAACAGGATACATCTTTGGATTGGAACCTAGTAAACCTATGTAGTAGTAAAGAGTTCTAAAAAAACCTGAACAATTTGAAGCAGAAAAACTTCAACTTTTTACTGATCACTACTGCAACTGACTTGTCTTGCTTGCCCAATTCCTTGTTGTACTATTTTGGTCACTTTTGCTTTCTCTGTCTTGTACTATACTACACGGCTTGTGATATCCCTGCTGGGCCCACTTAATTCAGCACTAGGACAGCACTAAACTTGGTTTCTCTGATAACTCCATTATTGCCAGCTCACTGAACTATGCAGTAGGTTCTCTGTGACATAGGTTTGATATTGTTGTGGTGGATTCTGTTTAATGGGGAGCAGATATGAAGGTGCTGGTGGAATCTTCCAAGCCCACTGATTATTGTTCTTCCATGCTTGTCATTTATAGTACTACATTACGGGGCAGAGAATAGTTCCCAAAACAGCTACTTCCAGCCTCATAGTGCAATACTGCAGGCAGTGAGCATGGAACATAAAGCATTACACCTAATCTGACTGGCAGGCAGCCCCACTATTATTGTATTTATTCTCCATTAAACAGAGTGCACCACAATATCTATTCTCTTGTCATGTCTCCACTAGAAGACTTGTTTTCTGATGAGGAAAGACGTATGTCTGGCCCAGGACTTCAGTTCAGCAGACAGGGAAGATCTGTCTTTGGATCAGGAAGCTTCTCCAGTGGAGAAATTAGGACATAGTCAGACATTGGCAGGAGCCAGGCCCCTCCCAACAGAACCTTAATAGTCTGTCTCCGCAGCAAGGCAGCTTGCTGTCAAAACCAGAGGAGGAATCACCTCTCAGCCCTCAAGAGAGATACCACCATAAGAGGAAGATGCAAACACTCCTTTGGAGGATGAGTGCTTGACAGCAAGCTAAGACCATAGATGAGAGAAAGAGCTCTGCACTGGAGCAGAGTGTTATCAGCAACTGTGAGGGTAAATGTGTGGTTCAGCTGAGCCTGGCTTTGTCGGACAACTGACACTAGAAAACAACTTTTTGAAACCTGTGACTGTGACATATGGACCTCTTGAAATCCTGGAATCCTACTTACTTACTATACTACTATGCTTTTTCCCTTTTTTGCTACTAGGACAGATGAATGTACTGATATCAGCCCATCCATGGTAATATCTTCTTTTCTTATCTTACCTTGTAATGTTCTACTTCCTAGTAACTGACCTCATACTATTGCTCTTTACTATCATCCTCTAAACCAAGATATAGCCATATATTTAGGAAGCCAGATTCTTCCGCTATTCCAAAAAGTTCATTTCACTTTCCAGATAATTCATGTCCCACTAAAAATTCTCCCAGAGAATGAGGACAAGCTTCTTGAAGAACACCACTTATTCTTTTGATCATTATCTATCCTGGTTATTGAAACCAGATGGCGATAGGGGCTTCCAATCTTGTGATGCTTCCCAGAGGAAGAGCAGTATTCACTGTTTTAAGGCCTGACCCTTTGTTTAAAAATACCTTAAATCCCATAAATTCACTTACCATTCTTCATCAACATGCTAGAGACAGTTTGGAATACATGGTTTGGATCTGTTCCAGTCTGTTTTCAGGCCTGGTTTTTAGACAGAAACTTTGATCAGCCTGGTGGATGACTTACACTGGAGTATGGATGTATAACCTGTCGGTTTTTCTGGAGCTCTCAAAGACTTTGGATGCTATCTATTATGGCATTCTTCTGGATCACCTTGCTGCGATGGGTCAGAGTGGTACAGTGACTCCAGTCCTTTCTAAAGCAACTGTATCGGAAGGTGATGATAGAGGACTTCTGGTCTAGCTCATGATTATTAACTTATTAATACCATTTCCTCATGCTGTTTGACATCTACATGAAATTGCTGGGAGACATAATCCAGAGATATGAATGTTATCAGTGTGTGGATGACAAAGAGCTCTACCCCTCCTGTCTATCTGCTGATTCCAAGGAAGTTATGATACACTTGAATGGTGTGGACATGGCATCAGATACATGATAGCAAACAGCTGAAGCTTAATTCAGAGAAGACAGTAAGGAAATTGTCTGATCCCAGTGGAGGGTTGCAACCAGCCCTGGATGAAATTACAAGACTTCTCTTCCCTCTGTTCACAGTTTGGAGATTTTCCTAGACTTGGCACCATCTGTGGAAGCACAGGTGGCACGTACTTTTTATTATCAACATTGAAAGCAGAATATGAAGTCACTATTTGTCAGCCTCAGTGTCTTGGAAGTCATAATAATGGGCAATGTCCAACTGTATCATTACAGAAACTCAAATCAGTGAGGTCTGCTGAATCCATTATGCAAGCTCTTGACTATTAGGCTGCGCAAGCACACTCTTGTCAGATTCCTCGCTTGCACATAGTTTGGAATCTAATCTCTGTTAGTGCAGCTAAAAGAATAACAGGGTTGGATGCTGCCCATTTTCTCACAGGTCAAGTTGCTGGCAAAATTAGAAAATATTGTGTAAATGGTTGTATTATAGCTAGGAACCATAATTTAAAGCAATCCTATATAAGGTTTGCAGAGTTCTAAAAAGGATTTGCAAATCTTTGCATTCCACAGTTAATAACGGAAAGGTTTGTACTCACTATCTTCCAAATTTTGCCAAATCATTTTTAGTTTTAATCTACCTACTGGATTCAAATTAGAGTTGCCAACTTGCAAGAAAAAATGCAGCTAGACCTTTAACAGCAGCTGTTAAAATCAGGCAGGGGCAGATGTAAAAGTCAGAAGGGGCAGTTTTCACAGCCAAGGTAAGCATTATCTTTTGCTGATTCTGCAGATCAAATAGCTGCTAAAGACACTGGAGCAGAGGGCTGGCAACTCTAATTTGAATGCAGATAGGTGCACAGCCAAGGACAAGCCTTAACTGTCACAGGGATACAATCTTCTGCTCAAATATTATGCATGTACTTACACAACCATCCTTCAATTGTCCACTGCTACAATCAGTCAGTGTCACTAAAAGTTTGTTTCAAAATAAATCACATTTAGCCCTATGCTCAGAAAGTCTCTTGGTAGTATCAGAAATCCATAAACAAGGAATGTCTTTTGCCTTTGAATCAGTGCCCTTTGGTCACCACGTCAGACCCTCACAAGCCTCTTTTTTCTTGTAAACGGTTAGTCTAGAACCACAAACAGAGGTCAGGCGATAGCAACACTAGCTCCATTTTGCACTGGAGGCTAAGATTTGCTTTTTCACAGCAGACCAATTCTGTGCATGGTTACTCAGAAGAAACTCAGTAACTCAGAAGTGTTCAATCGGACTTCATTGTCTGTAGGATTGCATCCCAAATCTGCCAGTTAATCAAGCTGGCTATATGCATAGTCATGATCTCTAACTTGCATGTATCAAAATACAAGCTAAAGGACAGTATTACAGCACTTAAGAAACAGCAGCAGTGCATCCATAATTTGATTGATCTAGAATTTGATTTGCAGGGTAACTTTATTTACTCCTCCTTTGGATTCTCAAGGATTTTCACTACTCTCTCAGATGTATTTTTCCCACAAAAGAAGCCCAGATCTGTCCACTGGGGCTCAAAGCAAGTCCCATGATTCTTGGAATATCATGTTACAAGCATAACATGCTATGAAGAAACAGCATATATATAAGATACACTTAATATGCCATGTCTATTACACTATTTTGTGGTGTTTACCTCTGAGAGGCAATAATATACCTGAATAGTCCTTGCATTGTTACTTTCAATGGCTTGTGTAGCAGTTGTTTAGTGATATTCTGAGGGTGAGAGAGAGAAACACTTGTAATAGATGGGAACTGGATCACAAATTGGCCAAGGATGTTACATAGGTGGAAAAGGGCAGTTGGGGAATGACAATTGATAGATAGTGGTTGAGAAAACCTCTTGGTGGCCAGTGGCGAAGAAGGTCTTCTGGTTAGTGGATGGTGTTATAGAAGGACAATGAGCAACTGGAACAAAACATGAATAGCTAAGATCCATAACAGCAGAACCATGAAGATGAGGCACAGGCTACAAGCAGTTATGCCCGGAATCTGATAGAAAAATATTTCACAATCAGGCAGTAAAACCATACACACATATGCACACACATACACACAGAGTGTTCAGGCCAATCAAAATGCATCAGCAGAAGTTTTCCCAATCAGAGGAAGGCTATACTTTGTTGTGAATGAATTTAGCTAAGATGGAGACTTAGGGAAATTGGCCTCCGGTAAAAGAATTAATTAAGAGGCTTGAAATAGCACTAGTGTTTCTTGAATCCTGAAGAACTGTAAATAAGCAGCATTTGCAAAAGGAAAAAAATGGAAAAAATAGTATTCATTTTTATAGAAAATATCCCTAAAATAAATGATAAGAGCACCCATATACCCAAAACAATGTATTGTGGATCATAAGATCTTTCAGATTCCTATCTCTGAGATTGGAAAAGAGCTCTGACCTCAGTGTGGGATTCTCAGCTCTTCCCACATTTCACAGGATGCCCTTGGAGGTTTATGGACATCCATGCTAGCTTGCATCTAACGTTTAACAGGCCTTCTTGTCTGAGATGCTATTTCCCATCTCAGGTCTAAGCTTCTTATAACAAGGTAGATAGGAGGGTTTGAATATACTTGGAAAATTGGTGGCAACAGAGAAGGGTCAGTTTGCTGAACTCAAAGCTAGAGTGGCAGAGAGTTCCTCAGGCTTGGAGATATAAGCATTTCATATAAATAAGAAACCTCATAGATGGAGATTTCCAAGAGCAGGAACAATTTTGCTACAGGTGGTATGATTGCTAGAGAAAGAAAATCTCCTAACTATGGTATCTGAATTCATGGATAGATTTACCATAGCATCAGATGAGTAAGAGGCATAACAGTCCCAGCCTTACCATTGGGCAGAGTGAGGCAAGTGCAAGAAGGCGGAGAGTAATGGCATGTCATGGAGGACAGAGACAGGTGTGCCAGGAAGCAAGCCAGCTGTCCTCAGGTGGGCACTGTCCCATGTCCAGTGCTGAAGAAAAATTCAACTGCCACTTGGGTGAGCTTCTGTATACAGGAAGGGAACAGATGGTCTCCTGTCCCCTATCTCATGACCGGCCCTCATGTTTAATGAACTCTGCCTGAGATGTTTCTGAAGACATCCTTTAGAAAAGGTTGTGAATACAATGAATTAGATTTCTGTGAACTGGATTTACTGAGCTGGATTAAGTGAATCCAGGTGACTGCCTAGCATGTTCAATACAGCAGCCTTTCCACACCTTTGCTTTATCATTATTTTATTTAAAAGCTATTAAAATTGCAAACTACAGGACATAGTGCATGCCAACCTGTTACCTAATTAAAATATATTGTTGCAGAATTACTCCAGATGGTTGTGTCAGTTTTAAAAGTTTGAAATTTATAGCTGCAATGCACTTTAGTGAATATTATGGCTAGTGCCATGCCCCAGGGTTTCTCAGCAATATTAATCTATTTATTTATTGACAGTTGTTCCTTGCTTTCTACTCAATGAGTACCAAGGAGGTTTATACAGGCACAATGTAATATGGAACTAAAATAAACAGAATCAGACATGGCAAGTAGGAGCAGCATTAATATCCCATTGTGAACATTGAAAACCTGATAAAATAAATTAACACAATTTAACACAATTTATAATGTGGTTATGCTTCATATTTTGCCAGCTCCTAAACTATATTGGACTGATTCAGACAAATCCAGATGTCAGAACAGAAGCATTCTTCTTCCAAAGCAGCAAATCTAAATCTGAACCCCTCTGAAGACTTATTAGAAATTCAGATCCAGAGGAACAGAAAGACATGGGCAATAACTGACTTCTTGTGTTTACAGAAGAGGGAATAAGCCAGGGTGACATATTTTTCTGCTGCCTGTTTGCAGGAGGATTTATATAATTGAACCCAGCACGGGTGGCTTGCTGCTGTGGTTAAAAAGCTGCCCATGGGCTGTTTAGAAGTCTGGGGTGGCTTGTTAAACCTGGTAGCAAGCCACGTTCACCAAGTTTACTGGCAAGGATAATTAGGCAAATATTCCCTAGTTATGCAACCAACATGTGCCCAGCATACAGTGCAGGAGAGATAAGCCATGGGGACTTATTTTGCCCTCTATGCTTGTGCAAACAGGCACAATGTGTCTAGAAAATTAATACATGACTTTCCAAGCTCTCCATATAAGAAAAACAGGATATGGAGAGACGAAAGGAAGACATGCAGTTTTGTGTCAGGTAACTTTAATTTCTAATCACAAGGGTTCTACAATTCCAGTGGCTTGAGGCAGTATCTTGAAGTTGTACATCATGGAATTGTTCCTGCATTCATGTGATATTTGCAATTCTCTCTCCTTGGAACAAGACATTAAAAGAAGTTAGGTGGGATGGGGTCTAGGAAAGGGAAGAATTGGGTACTTGCATGAAAAATGCTGGATACCCAAGGTCTTCTGTCTCTGTCCCTGTGGGTTCCATTCTCCTACCCCATGGAATTTCTGTGACAAAAGAAAAGGGCTTAAACTGCTGGTCATTCATCATAATTTCCTAGCCACTGCACCCATCCTAAAATTTTGTTGATTTCTCCAGCCTTCCCCAACTTGATCCTCTTTAGTTGTTCACTTCTTATCAGTTGATCATCCAGAACTCTTGAGAATTATAGGCCAAAACATTTGAAAGGCAACAGGAAAGCTTGAATGCCACCACCCAAAATCAAACTAACAACTGCCCATTCTTTCATAGAAACTGAACTACAAACCATTTAGTCCACTGAGCACCTCACATTCTAATGCATCATTCCTGGCCAATCACTGCCTTGTACACAGGCGCAATGTAACACAGCTTTTGGTGCAAAGGTCCACATGGGCTACACAAATAAAAGATACAGGACAAATGTACAGATACATGATAAAGAATTTTTGCTCCTAAATACTTAACGTGATATAATTTAAAGAAAAATTAGAATAAGGAATCCAATGGGGCTGCTGCATTCCAGCTGCCTGTGCTGCACAAGCAAGAGCGACTGCTTGCACAACAGGGATTTAGCATTTCATAAAGTAAACTCACAAACAAGTGGAACTGCTCATTTCTGGATTGGGACAAGTCAGCTCAGCTCAATTTTGCAAGCTCCAGGAAAATCCCAAGAGCACAAGCAGTCACTCCTGGTGTTGCATGAGCATAAAGGATACTACCCCGTGTATTCTAAGTTTCACTGGCATTATGAGTCCCTTATTTTCCAGTTTCACAAGAGCAATTTTGCAGTATCTTGCACTTCTTTAACGTGTCTGCAGTATTCATGTTTTCATTTGAAATCTCACTGTAGACTAGGATTTGCAGAGATTTGTATTAAATAAAAGGGAATACTTAATACTGAGCTATCACAGTGAGCCAAAATAACCTGTGTGCTTCATATGTGAATATTTTAAAGCAACTCTTACCTTTACAATATATCTCACATATTAATGTTATGGACTCAGATTTTCCATTTATTTATTTTATCAAGAGCTTTTTCGGTCTTTATACACATATTTTTTCCAAGAATCAGTCAATAGCAGATTTTTCAAGCACCTTGCAAAATCCAAATCTTGGGACTAGATCTTATCAACACATATTCATATAAAATATGTATAAGCAATAAGGTGTTATCAAATTAATACGAGAGATAGACAGAAATGGATCATCTGAACAGCACTATTTTAATACAAGGCTGTTAAAAACAAATCTGTTTATATTGTTCAGAAGAGAAATAGTGCCTCTTTGCCAAAACCATATTGCCAAGTAGATTTCTCTTCTGCCTCTTAATTTGTCTTCACTAGTAACTCCTATATACATTCTTCAATTCCTTTTCCCATCCAACATCAGTGCTATGGGAAATGAAGTGGGAGGCAGCTAAATGTACTAAGGTTGGTCCCTTACAGGAAGATTAGCTTCTGGTGACATCTAGTTATATGTCCTTAAGTTGGAGGGAGGCAACCTATGGCCCTGGGCCTGCATGCATCCCTTGGACTAACTTCAAAGTCCCTTTGCAAGCAATAACTTCAGACCTCTGGAAAGAGCAATCAGTCAAGGGCACTTTTTGAATAATCCGAAGAGAGAAAACAGGTTGGACTGCCTACTTTCAGTTCTGGCCATTGCTGTCATGTCACCCCAGACATACATTCCAAGGCAAAGCAGACTATGACAGAAAAATGGTGACACACCCTGGCTTTATTTTTATTTTTCTATTGTTGGCTTTTCTTCAATGTTATCTGATTATCTATTCCAATTTTCTCTGTTGCATACAGTATCCTATTTAGGTTATAATGCAGAGGTGGTAGCAGCCACATGTATTGTAATCCAGCGGTCCCTAACCTTTTTGGCACCAGGGACTGGTTTCGTGAACACATTTTTTTCATGGACTGGGGCGGGGAAGGGATGATTTCAGGATGATTCAGGCACATGACATTTATTGTGTGCTTTATTTCTATTATTATTACACTGCAAGAAATAATGAAATAATTATGCAACTCATCACAATGCAGAGTCAGTGGGAGCCTCCCCCCGACCTGCAGCCCTGCCCTTACCTGCTTCCCGGTTCCCTCGCTGCTTGCACACGCCCTCCCCAGCTTCTCTGCAACACTTGCTGCCCAAATTTGCTGATGCCACGGCTGCCACTCCTTCCTCCTTTCAAGGCGCAGGAGCCAAAAGGGCCCTAATGATAATCTGTATTTGCAGCTGCTCCCCAGCAGTGAGGCTAATGTCGGGGAGCAGCTGCAAATACAGATGAAGTGCAGCCCTGTTGGGGGCCCCTCCTGTAACCTATAGATTATTTATATAAATAAATAAAGTAATGTAATCTAACCAGCCAAAAGAGTTACTTATAGAGGCAAGGTGGATTCTTGGAGAAGCCTAATTTAAGTAAGGGCTAAAAAGATAAAGGTTTCCCCTTGATGTTAAGTCCAGTCATGCCTGACTCTAGAGGGCGGTGCTCATCTCCATTTCCTAGCCGAGGGAGCCAGCGTTTGTCTGCAGGGAGTCTCCATGGTCATGTGGCCGGCATGACTAAACACCAAAGTGCACGGAATACTGTTACCTTCCCACCAAAGTGGTACCTTTTTATCTACTTGCATTTGCATGCTTTTGAACTGCAAGGTTGGGAGGAGCTGGGACAGAGCAACAGGAACTCATCTCGTTGTGCAGATTTGAACCGGCGACCTTTCAATCAACCAGCACAGCAGCACCGCAGTTTACACCACTGCGCCACCTGCATCCCTTAGTAAGGGCTACATGCATTGTAAACCATCCCGAGACTTTTGCAAAGGATGGCATATAAATATCCTAAATAAATAAATACCAGATTGCAGAGTCACATTATCAACAGGACACATTAAAAACCATGTATTTGTCAGGTTTGGCCGTCTCCTCATAAGTAGAGAAATGCACAGAAATATACAATGTGGCTCCTTTAGCCAATACCTATAAGGCAAGCTTTTGGGACACAATAAGAAGAATATAGAATGTTGTTTGCAACATTTTCATCTGAGACACCAAGAATATACACATAAAATATAAATAAAAACAAAATATAGTTGGAGCAGGGGCTGGAAACATTTGCTTGTCATATTTACACAGATATTTTTACTTTGATTGGAGAGCCTTCTTCTATTAGCCTTCTTGGTAGTCCAAATGGCCTGATGCAAAGAAATGGGAAATCAATTTTCTTTCATCAATGGACAGTCAGTTAATCCCTGTATGTGTTTGTAGCAAGAGGCAGCGTACAGGCATGGGTTAAGTGCTATTCTAGCTAGGTGAAGGCCATAGGTGGACCAAGACTGGGGCAGTGTGGAGACAGGCAAAGGTCCCAACAGAACTGTCTGCAGAGTCACTGTACCTCTCATGTGAGGACTGTAGCTTTTCTGGGTGCCACCCACATCTGGCAGTAGCACTGGAATCCTCATATACCTTCTTCCCTTTCAGGCTGTCAGCAAGTATGAACAGATTCCACTAGACAATTCCACTAGAAGGTATATCCTCTGAGATGGGATTAGTCCCCACAAATTGTCCCACAAAGAGAATTGGAAAAATAGTCCAAATCAAAGTTCTGAAGTTTTTCCTTGATGATTCCCACAAACTTGTGTTCCTCAGGGTTGTTAACCCAGGATTTTCTTTTCACTGTCTCTTGAAGGCAGGGTATACCTTCCTCCACAGCACCACCACAAAATAATGTAAGAGGGGGAGATTCCTGGAGGAGTTTAGACTTCTAGTCTGATTGGCTTCAAAGACTACTTAGCTTTCCCTTTACTGCCTGCTTTCTGAGCAGAAGTAGATAAATAGAACTATGGAATTATTTTCAGTTACTCAGGGATGAGACTGGAGGTCAGCATACAGTGAAAGAAATACAAGTCATCCCATGCAACACTGAGGAAAAGGCTAAAGGTCAACCAAGTGGTGACAATGATACCAAGGCTTGCAAGAACAAGAAGAGTCTTAGCTGTGAGAGACTCACTGCTATGTGGGATGGAAACACACGTATGTCGACCCGTGGACTCACCAAGTATGTTATCTCCCTAGAAGATAGATAAATGATGGAACTGAAGGGCTGTCACTGACACATATCCTTTTTTTCTTATACATGTGGGAACAACGAATACTGCCAAGTGAAGCAATGAAGAAATCACATCAGACTTTGAAGCTTTAGGGAGGAAAGTCAACAGCACTGGGGCTTTTGACTTCCACAGTTTTCTGGAATAGACATGGAAAGGAAAGTGGAGTCACACTATATGTTAAAGATGCATACCTATGAACAGAAAAACTGGAGGATGACCTTGATAACCCCATTGGATTAATATAAACAAAGCAAGGAATAAAAGGAAAATAGTGGTTGGAGTCTATTACTGACCACCCAGTCATGGAGATGAGGATGAAACTTTCGAAAAGCAAACTGCCAGTGTTTCAAGAAGGCACAATGTTGTAGTTATGGGAGACTCCAATTTCCCCAATATCTGTTAGGTGACAAATTCTGCCAATCATGGCTCCTCCAAGAGATTTATAACATGAGTTTCTTCTAATTTTGTCTAACAGAAAATGGAAAAAGGAACTAGACGAACCATTATCCTTGACTTGATTCTAACCAACAGGGAAAACTTAGTGGACAAAGGGACAGTTAAAGAAACTCCAGGGGAAAGTGACCATGCTGTACTTGAATTCTTAATTCTAAAGCCAAGTGTGGCCAAACATGTACCCTAGATTTTGAAAAAGCTGATTTTAATAAGTACAGAACAATGATAAGTAAAGTTCCATGGCAAGAGACTCTAATGAGAAAAGGAGTCCAAGATGAGTGAGGATTTTTTAAAAAGGAAATTCTAAAGGCACAATTACAAACAGCAGGAGAAGCTTAGAAATGATCTGAAAACAAAAATGGGCATGTATAGGAAGTGGAGGGCAGGCCAGGCTACAAAGGAAGGTAGCACAGAAGTGCAGGTAGGGCATCAGGAAGGAATGAACAGAGGTTAGCAAGGGATGAAAAAGCAACACAAAGGTCTTCTTCTGATATGCTCAAAGTAAAATACCAAGAAAAGAAATGGGGGTTCAACTACTCAACAGTTGACAAAGAAAGGGCAGAAGCGCTTAACTCTTACTTTGACTTGGTATTCTCCCAAAAGAAGATCTAAGATCTTACTGATGGAGGGAAAGCTGAAAGAGCAAGATTGATAGACAAATGGTCACAAACATCTAATTGGATTGAATTAATTCAATTCTCTAGGGCCCGATGAACTCCATCCTAGTGTCATAAAGGAGCTGGCAGAAGAACTCTTAGAACCACTGTCTATTACATCTGAGGAATAATGGATGACAGGGGAAATGCCAGATGACAAGAGAAGAGCTAATGTTGTCCCATCTTCAAGAAAGGAAAAAAGAAGGACCTGGGAGCTACAGACCAGTCAGTCTGACATCAATCCCTGTGAAAATTCTAGAGCAGATTATAAAACAGCCAGTCTGCAAACAGCTTGAAAATAATGCCATGATTACTAGTACCAACATGGATTTCTCAAGAGGAAATCCTACCAGACTAATCTGAATTCGTTTTTTGTTTGGGTAACCTCTCTGGTGGACTGTGGGAATGCTGTGCTCATAATCTATCGAGACTTCAGCAAAGCTTTTAACAAAGTGCCCCATGATATCTTGGTTAGCAAGAAAGACGATTCAAGGTGATCTTGATAGACTGGAGCACTGTTGTGAAAACAGCAGAATAAAATTCAATAGAAGCAAATGGCAAACCTGCACGTAGGTAAAAGAAACCAAATGCATCCTTACAAGATGGGGAATACTTGGCTCAACAATACTGCAAGTGAGAAGGATCTTGAAATTGTTGCTGATCATGTGCTAAATATGAGTCAACATTGAGATATGACTGCAAAAGGGGCAAATGCTTTTTGCCTGCATTGATGGAAGTATCACTTCCACACTAAAGGCATTCCAGATGCACCTGAACTGTGCTCTGAGAGGGACTGTTTAAGTTGTACTCTGGCACTGAACCTATGCCCTCTAGCCCTTTCAACTCCACTATTCTGTTTCTATAAAATTGATGATTTGGAATCTGACAATGAATGAATATGAATTCTGACACTTTCTTACATCAGTATACTTTTTTGTTTGAGGTGAAGTGTGTGGAGACAAAGTTGGAGACAGATGAACCCTACAAAAATTAACTTACACCTACTGAGCCTGTTATCTATCTATTTATTAAATGTATAAACTGCACCAATAGTCTTGTACATAGGGCTTTCTGGGCAGTATATGGTGTGTCAAATCCATTGTGTCAAAATTATATCTGAAATTGTTCTGCCCCACCTTACACCAAAGTCCTCCATGTTGATCAAAGGGAAGGGATTCATACTACAGAGAATCCACAGACCAGAGTTTAACCTTAATTAAGTGCTGCTGTCTTAAACCCTTAATCTGGGATTAAGCCCACTGGACTGAATGAGAATTATTCCCATATATGGTTGCATTGCCAGTGCTGTGCTATGCCTGTATGGTGTGTTATATGAAGTTCTGTGCTGTGGCTGCCCTGGTGTCTACTGCTTCAACGTATGAAGATACTTTGAGGCAAATGAGCAGATGTCCCACATGGATTTTTCATCAAGAATGCAGAAGCATTCTGTTGTTAAATTAAGAGCTAACAGTATAGAATGAAGCGCTATTTTACTTTGATCATTCTGAGTGCTGCTATGGACCCCTGGAGACTCCATGGCCCAATCACTGTTGGGGCTTACCTCTGGCATGCTGTATCCTAGTTTTTACAACAGCATATACAACTCCCTGATCTACATCATAAATTGCACAATTCAGCTAAGATACCCAACAGGATTTCTGGGAGTGTAATTAGCAGTAAGTGCTGCTTCATAAATTGTATGTTTGTGTTTTCTCATAAGTAGTGACGAAGTCTAACAATTCCATTCTGAGCATTTGCTCAGGTTTTTTTCCCAAGTTATTTGTCAAAACAGGAAAATAGAGTCAAGTGTTGCAGTACAGTTTGCAGCATACTTCAGCTTTCTTTTAAATTGCAATGGGGCGACCTAGACCAGAACATCTGATGTCTGAATTCCTTTTTTATTTAAGTCTGGAAGGATGTGTGAACAATTAAAATGTCACAAGCCAAATTCCAGGGATCCTTCAATAGATAGTCTTGTGTCTTCTTAAGTCCTTGTTTTCCTTCCTAACCATTTCTATTGTTACTCCTGTAGGGACCTGACAGGACAGTGAACATTACTGAAATACAGATATCCCTAGAAATAAAACCTAATGAAAGGACAAAGTAGGTTGTACTACTCTATAATTTTTCTCTCTATTTGAAAAAGAGATATTGTTCAATAGATAAGAAACACACTATTTTCACCCCAGCACACTCCATCAGGATGGAAAATCTGATCTTGAGGTGCCAAAACAAATCATGGGCTAAGCTGCAAAGGAAAAGTATCTTAATAATGGTTGATTTGGTACTCCTAAAATTAATATTATAATAAATGGATTCAGATCCAGTACCGCCCAAAACATGAGTGTGTGATACAGCAGTGGGAGAAGAAGAAAAGTACAATACTCCTTTGTGTGGAACAGCATATGTGGGTGCAGCAGGGAGATGGATCCTCCCTTAACAACAAAGTACATCTTTTAGAATGTATAAAGCACTTCACATTCACCCCCTTAGTAATCAGTATAACAACACTGCTAGGCATCAGGATATTCTTATCTCCACATGTGATGAAAGTAAGTCCTCTTCTGGTGTTTTCTCCACACACAAGGAGATGGAGAACAGGAATATACTAAGTATCTCTGCCATCTCCAGCACATTCCCATCACTAACATGCCACATGTTGGAGTCTGCTGTACTTGTGGATTTGGAGCCCTGCATGCAACAGTTTGTAAATCACAGAGAGATCTTCTACAAGTAAGCAGATTACTTGCTGCAGATATTTGCCCTCCAGTGTCTGGGGCAACAAGGAGCTCAGAACACAACAGAAAAGGCAGAGGTAGATAGTGTGTACTCACTCTCCCCTCAAGCAATTAGTTCCTTAATTGCATGACAAGAATTCCTGCTTAGGGTTTGAGAGCCAGGAGTTTGCCTACAGCCATCAAACTCATGCCACCAATTCGTACTGAAAACTTCCTGACTATTAACACTAAATGGTGGTGCCTTGATTTAGGCTTGGTGAGCAGCACATGGTATTACTGGATTGTGTATACACTGCAGAAAAGTTAGCATACAGTGGAAATATAAAATTATTTAACTATATATTCATATTTGCATTTTAAATTTTTATATGCTTAGTTCAATAAAACCCTATTTTATTCTCCCAATATTTTAACAGTTAATTGGTTTTATCCTCATTTTTATAATGCTGTATTGGATGCAGTGTGCTGTAGTTGTTATTATTGCTTTGTTTTTTGGTTTTTCTGTTTTTTGTAAGCCCTCCAGAGACTTTTAGTATTGGGATGGCATATAAATTTTTATAAATGAATGAATGAATGGTAGTGGTTCCAATTATTTCAAACAACGTCCTATCAGATATGAACTTTTTCAAGCTTTAAAATGCAGCTGCTGCAGTCCCACTGAAAAACAAATTAACAAACAAAAAAGCCAAAACAAAAACAAAAAAAATGTTAATTAGTATCTCTAAGTAACAGGAGCTTCTCTGTAACAGTTCCAGAATTCTAGAATGGAGCTTTCCAACAAATGGAAAGTTTGTCTTTCTCCTGTCATATTTCCAGAGTCAGTTTAAGACATTTTATTTCATGATGCCTTTGAAAGCTGTATCCTTTTAGATGTTTTTGCTCCTATGCTACTTAACTTATCAAGTTATTATTTGGTTTTTTTACCCTGGTTTTTTTTTTTTTTACCTTGGTTGTGATATTTGCTTTTTTATCATGGCTGTAACCACTTTGAAAGACTGCTGAAAAGCATATCAGGAATGCAAAAATAAAAGGGGAAAATTCTCCAAAATAAAGATATTCATTAAACAAAAGTCAAATGGTAAAAGCAAATATGTTCATGAAGTTTCAAGACTATTTGATCCTACTGTGATAGAGGCTCAAATAACCAAAAAGTACATAGGGCTGCCAACATGATTAAGTAGCAAAGTTACACAAAATGCAAACACAAGGTTTCTTTAAAACACAACCAAAACAGAACTCTTACTCAAAAGCTCATATGAACATTTCAAGAATTCAGAGCAGCACACATATATTAAATTAGGAATGAAAATCCAAGCAAGGAGGTGAAGGAGGAGTAATTTACTGGGAGGAGTAATTTACTGGGAGAATCCAGTAAATATGCTTCCTGAAGGTCAAATACTGGTATATTGGTTTTTATGCTCTTGGCTTTACTGTATTAATTCTGTAATGGTAATAATATGTCATTTTGGGAGGACTGAATGGAACAATATAATTTTTTTAAATCAAATAAATAAATAACAAATACATAACATCTGGCAAAATGTAAAGCTACAAAGAGACAACTCAGGAAGGAATTTCAGGAGCAAGTAATTATTATGGCTCTGTATAGACAAGCTAGTAATAAAAACCTTACCTCAATACATCTGTGACAAGAAATTCAAACTTTATCATGAGCTGATGATATTGGTTGAAGTTTTGAATCTGTAACCCTACAGATACCATTGCTCTATCATCCTTAACCATGTTGCTGAGGCTGATGGGAATTGTATTTCAGCAATCTGGAGAGCTGCAAATTCCACATCCATGATGTAAGTAGGCATGGAGCTTTGAAGATGGAAGATCGAAAAAAATAGTCTCCAATATGAAATATGTTGGACAGATGCTCTAAGAAGTCCATCTGAAGAAATACATCCATTTCGTAAGCAGTGTTTATCACTGTTTTGATTCTTGATTGGTTTCATCTGCTCTTTTTTTCTTATAAATTTTAACCTATTCTATTTGTATTCTTATTGTTAGCTGTCTTAGTTGCTAAATAGAGAAAACTAGGATATACTGAATTTTTTTAAAGTATGGAACCACTGAGATCTGATGGCACTTATCCCAGAGCTCTTAATGTACTCAAACAGTACTTCAGATGTAAATTTGTTGGTTTTATGTTTTTTTACTAAAATTTGCAACTTTGTTTAAACCAGTTTGCTCTCCATAAGGTTGAAAAAATTGCTAATGTATTACTCAGTTTCTAAGGAACTACAGAACAAGGAAATTACAAAAATGTCAGCGTAACATCTGTCCCAGGCAACTTGCTGAAAATCATTGTAATGGCTAAACTTACAAAAATATAGGACAATTATTGCTTAGAGACAAAAAAATGCCCTTTCCAAAGAGAAATCTTACATTACCAAAATGGGGTTTCTGGTAGCATTAAAGCCAGGATTCAAAGAAATGCTCAAGCAGTTCTATGGATCTATGGGCTTGCTTTAGAGTTGCATGTTTTAGACATCAGTTCTCATTCCTGCACCTAGAACACATTACAAGTCAAGTGTACTTTCAAAAACAGTTTCTGATGTGACCTATCTGTTGTCCAAAGGGAAAAAAAATACAAAAGCCCCTACTAAGCATCCTGAAATCCCGAGTGCTGAACCCGGTTTAATTTGAGGTTTACAATTTAAAAATAAACAAATGATAACTATGCACTGAAAACTAACCCATCTATAATAAAGCAGTCCTAAAACTACCAGATAAAATCTTCTTTTAAAAAGTAGTATGGTTATTAAAAACAACACAGATTAGTCAACAGCGGAAAGTTCTCAAAAATCCAGGTTTGCACTTAGCATCAAAATTGTGTGTGCCTAACAACACTCACAAGCAGGTCTTCCATAATATACCTGACACTACTGAGAAAGTCCAGCTCTGTGCTCTTGCAATCCTTGTTGTTGTTGTTAGTCGCAAAGTCATGTCCATCACGACCCCATGGACAACATTCCTCCAGGCCTTCCTGTCCTCCACCATCCCCCAGAGTCCACTTAAGCTCACACCAACTGCTTCAGTGACTCCATCTAGCCACCTCATCCTCTGCTGTCCTCTTCTTCTTTTGCCATCGATTGTTCCCAGCATTAGGCTCCAGGGAGTCCTTCCTTCTTATTAGGTGGCCAAAGTATTTGAGTTCCATCTTC